>NC_091959.1:30968508-31059877 GCF_031021105.1 Erythrolamprus reginae | reverse complement strand
AGCTCTGCTGAGATTCTGGGAGTTGAAGTCACAAGCTTAAGTTGCGCAAGTTTGGGGACTCCTGGTGTATACAGTGAAAGAAAATATGTTAAATAGATATAGGATTGTATTGTTAAGAAAGTATTTATTTAGTTAGTTAGTTAAATTTATAGGCTGCCCTTCTCCAAATGGACTCCAAGTGGTACATAAGTAAATGTTTGAAAAAAGATGGAGGATAATTAAAAGAAGTGAGATGATATAAACAAAGTTAAAAAGGGGGAGGATGATATGAATGATATTTATGAGATAGGTCTTATAAAAGTGGGATAGACAGTAACACAAAAAAGATGGATTGAAAACTGGCTGACTAACTGCACCCAACAACTAGTCCCTCAATGGGTCTATGTCCACATGGAAAGAAGTAAGCAGCGGGATACCACAAGAATCAGTCCCTAGGCCCAGTATTCTTTAACATATTCAACAACAACTTAGACAAGGGAATAGAGGGAGAATTAATTAAATTTGCAGACAATACCAAGCTGGCGGGAGTGGCCAATACCCCAGAGGATAGGCTCAGAATACAGGAAGATCTTGACAGACTTGTACAGTGGGCCCAAACAAACAAAATGAAGTTCAGCATAGAGAAAAGTAAAATCTTACACTTAGGTAAGAAAAACCCAAAACATACATAGAAACTGGGTGAAAACCATTGAAGAAAAAGAGGAGAGAATAGTGTGCAGGAATGACAAGAGAGTGGGGTGGAGGGAAACGGAGGGTAGATGCTCATCTTTTTTCTTCAATGAGCCTCTGCCCTCCATTCTCCCCACTCCACTCTCCATTATTCCTACATACTTTTCTCCTCTTTTTTTCTTCAACTGAGCATCTGCCCTCCTCTTTCAGAAAAATAAATAAAAAATTTACGTGAAAGGACCGCCCTTTGCTTGCAGTTCTGCTGCGGCGTCCTTTTGCATAAAAATAATTTAAAAATTTTTTTTACATCAAAAGACCTCCCTTTGAAGGAGCTGGGGAATCCCTCCCACCAAGAGATTCTGGAGGCGGAGCTTTGATGTCACGTATACCAGTTGCTAAGGATGCCAAGGTGATCACTTCCTGGATTTCATGGAATCCAGGAAGTGATCACCTTGGTGTCCTTAGTAGTGTTGGGCGAACCCAATGAAGTTTGGCACCCGAATTTTTTTGAAAAGTTCGGGTTCGGCACCCAAACCCAAACCCAAATTTTTGCTGAACTTTTGAGTTCGGCGCTCGAGAAAGCACCAGGAGGCGGCTGCTGCCCAGCTGTCACCTTCCGGAACAGTCGGGGGGCTTCCTGGCACTCTCCTGAACCCGAACCCGAACCTTTGCCGAAATTCTGGGTTCGGTGTTCGGGAGACTGCCAAGAAGCGCCCCGGCTGTTTCTGAAGGTGACAGCTTGGCAGAGGCGCTTCCCAGAATAGCCGGGGAGCTGTCAGCTGGTGAGGAGGTACAAAAGGGGGGTGGGGAATCCCACAAGGGGATTCCAGGGGCAGAGCTTTGACGTCACTGAGACATCCTTCCTGGAGTCCCCGTTTCAGCTGGCCAAGAAGGACGTCTCAGTGACGTCAAAAACTCCGCCCCTGGAATCTCCTCATGGGATTCCCCACTTCCTTTTTCACCTCCTGACTGGCCGACAGCTCCCCAGCTGTTTTGGAAGGTGAAAGCTGGGCGGCGGGCGCTTCCCAAATGCTCTCCCCGAACCCAAACCCAAATTTTTGCCAAACTTTTTCAAAAATTCGGGGTTCAGGTTCGGTTATAACCGAACTGCACAAAGTTCGGTACGAGCCCGAACTTTGCAGGTTCAATTTGCCCAACACTGGTCCTTAGCAAACCTGTCGGTATACGTGACATCAAAGCTCCACCCCCGGAATCTCTTGGTGGGATTCCCCGTTCGGGTTCGGGTTTGGTTCAGGTTCGGCCGAATTTTGCATGCAGTTCATCTGAACTTGCTCGAACCCGAACACCGTTGGGTTTGCCCATCACTAGTCACAACCTCTTCTGGAAGTGAATTCCATAAACCAACGACTCTCTGGGTGAAGAAAATATTTCCCTTGATTTGTCCTCACTTTCTTACCTATGAACTTTAGGGAGTGCCCCCTTGTCCTAGTTTTGTGTGTGATAGAGAAAAGATTTTACAACTACAATTGAATTATGGGTGTTAGTGCCCACACCCATAATTCAATCCCTGGGGAGGGAGAAAAACAGCTTTCCCCATGCCCTGGAGGCGCCTCTTGGTGGTCAGAAATGGGCCTGTTTCCCAATTCTAGTGGAACCAGCAGGCTCATGTTTTACCCTCTCCAGACTTCAAAGGATTTCCTGGAGTCGGGGGAGGGTTAAAAATGCCCTCTCCCACCCCCCTGGAGGCTCTCTGGAAGCCAAAACACCCTCCTAGAGCCTCCATGAGGCAAAAAATTCATCTGTCTGACACACACACATGCACATTGGAACTGAGCTAGGACAATGGCTCACGTGCCAGTAAACATGGCTCCGTGTGCCACCTGTGGCACCTGAGCCATAGGTTCACCATCACTGGTATAGGGTCTCCTGCACCAGCAGGAGGTTGGACTAGAAGACCTACAGGGTCCCTTCCAACACAACAATAAATTAAATAAAATATAAAAACTGAATGCAAGCCATGGATGTCAAGCACCGTAAAATAAACCAAGAGAAAAAGGGTGAGCTGTCAAAATAGACAGCATGTCTCTGTCTCAGTCTTTTTCTTTTTGTTTTTTGTTGAGATGTGTTAGGTGTTATTATGTCAATGATTTATGTGTTATGTGTGATGTTTTTTAAAATGTATATAAATTTAACCAAAAACATTTTTTTTAAAGAATTTCATAACAGTAGAAGTAGAGTTTCATCCAAAGTTCTCTGCTAGATTAAAAAAGGAACATCCACAGGATGAAAAGGGATGAAGTTAGAAACATAGAAATGTCAGTGACCATGGGAAATAAAAAGACAGGGATATTTTTTGGCCCTCAAGCCAATTGTCTTCTTTTTAATGTGATGCTTAAAAGAAAGAAGGAAAGAAAGACATCCGTTTGTATTGAAAAGTAGGGATGCTACAGAGTGAAACACGGCCTCCAGCATTACCTTGCTTTGATAAAGTGCTTTTGAGGGATTCTCCACCTCTCAGGCAGGCTGGTGACATTAAAAGGACAGGATTGGGCAGCCTGATGTTTAACACAATATGTAATAACAAAGTTTGGAAGGGAACTTGGAGTTTTTCTAGTCAAACCCATTGCTCAAGCAAGAGACCCTGACACCATTCTGGAGAAATGACTGCCTAGGTCTCCTCTTGAAAACTTCCAGGGATGGAGCACCCACAGCTTCCAGAGGCAAACTGTAGCTGGATACCTGTGCTTCACTATGAAACTGTGTGATGGGGCTTGATAAATTGAATTAAAACTTGAAAATTGATGAATAGTTATGATTGGGCTTGATATATTGACAAAATTTGAAAATGTATGTAGAGCATGTAGCTCCTTAGTATCAGAGCATGTTAATACAAGGCAACTGGCAGTTGGAACAAAGTTCTTTTCAGTTGGGGAGGGGGAGAAGAATGTCTAAACTCCCAGTCCGCAGGCCAGATGAGTCATGCACTGGCCATGCCCATGTCTGGTTTAGCGAAGGGGTAGCATCAGAGTGGAAACTGGCAGTTGGAACAGAGTTCTTTTCAGGTTGGGAGGGGGGTAGAAGTCTAACTAAAGACCCTGAAGGACAGAAGTTGCCTTCAAAAGTTGTGGGAGCTTGATGGATAGAAGCTTTCAAGAAGAGATTGGACTGTCATCAGTCAGAAATGGTGTAGAGTTTGCTTAGGTGGGGAACTAGATGGCATCCAGGGTCCCTGTCAACTCTGTTAATCTGTATCTGTATGTCATCCTAATCTTTCTCTTTGAAAACTAGACATTAATAATAATAATAATAATAATAATAATAATAATAATAATAATAATTTATTAGATTTGTATGCTGCCCCTCTCCGAAGACTCAGGGTGGCTCACCACAATAATAAAAAACAATATTACAGTTGAACAAATCTAATATTAAAAAAGAAAAGACATATAAAACAACATCATTTAAACCATACAACACATACATACCAAACATAAAATATAAAAGCCTGGGGGAGGTGTCTCAGTTCCCCCATGCCTGGCCATATAGGTGGGTCTTGAGTAATTTACGAAAGACAAGGAGGGTGAGGGCCGTTGTAATCTCCGGGGGGGAGTTGATTCCAGAGGGCCAGGGCCGCCACAGAGAAGGCTCTTCCCCTGGGGCCCGCCAAACGACATTGTTCAGTCGACGGTACCCGGAGAAGGCCAACTCTGTGAGACCTTATCGGCCACTGTGTGGTAGAAGGAGGTTCCGGAGGTATTCTGGTCCAATGCCATGTAGGGCTTTAAAGGTCGTTACCAACACTTTGAATTGTGACCGGAAACTGGTCGGCAGCCAGTGTTGTAGAAACGTAGGCGAATCTGGGAAGCCCCACGATAGCTCTCATGGCCGCATTCTCAACGATCTTAAGTTTCCGAACGCTTTTCAAAGGTAGCCCCATGTAGAGAGCGTTGCAGTAATCGAACCTCGAGGTGATGAGGATGTGAGCGACTGTGAGCAATGACTCCCTGTCCAAGTAGGGCCGCAACTGGTACACCAGGCGAACCTGGGCAAACGCCCTCCTCACCACAGCCGAAAGATGGTGTTCCAATGTTAGCTATGGATCGAGGAGGACGCCCAAGTTGTGAACCCTCTCTGAGGGGGTCAATAATTCCCCCCCCCCAGAGTAATGGACGGACAGATGGAATTGTCCTTGGGAGGGAGGCAAGACCCACAGCCACTCCATCTTGTCAGGGTTGAGTTTGAGCTTGTTGACACCCATCCAGACCCCAACAGCCTCCAGGCACTGGCACATCACTTCCATTGCTTCGTTGACTGGACATGGGGTGGAGATGTATAACTGGGTATCATCAGCATACTGATGATAACTCACCCCATGCCCTTGGATGATCTCACCCAGTGGTTTCATGTAAATATTAAATAGCAGGAGGGAGAGGGACCGATTTCTGAGGCACCCCACAAGGGAGAGACCTATAAGTCGACCTCTGACCCCTCACTAACACCAACTGCGACCAACTGGAGAGGTAGGAGAAGAACCACTGGAGAACAGTGCCTCCCACTCCCAACTCCTCCAGCCAGTGCAGAAGGATACCATGGTCGATGGTATCGAAAGCCGCTAAGAGGTCAAGAAGCACCAGGACAGAGGACAAGCCCCTGTCCCAGGCCTGCCAGAGATTATCCATCAACGCGACCAAAGCAGTTTCCATGCTGTAGCTGGGCCCTGAATCCAGACTGCTGAGGGCCTAGATAATCAGTTTCTTCCAAGGACCGCTGGAGTTGGAGCGCCACCACCTTCTCAACAACCAGCTCCAGAGCAACGGGTTGCTGATCCCTGTACTAAAGCAATGTAAAGTGGTACTAAGACTGAAACTAGTAACACAGAACATGGCACTCTGAATTGGGTGGAAGAGAGATCTTGTTGGAACTGGGGAATCCTGGGGCCAAAGACCGAAGAGCCCAACAAAAACATTTGCAATACTCCACTAGGTGAACTAAACATGAGTCAGCAATGTGCAGCAGCAGCCAAAAAAGCCAACTCAATCCTAAGATGCATCAACAGAGGAATACGCTCCAAGACCAGGGAAGTACTAATACCACTCTACTATGCCCTGGTCAGACCCCACCTGGAGTACTGCATCCAATTTTGGTCAACTCACTACAAAAAAAGACATCGAAACTCTGGAGAAGGTGCAAAAAAGAGCAACCAAAATGATTAGGGGACTCGAAACCAAGACTTACGAAGAGAGATTGAGAGAACTGGGCATGGACAGCCTAGAAAAAAGAAGGTCTAGAGGGGACATGATAGCAGTTTACAGATACTTGAGGGGTTGCCATGGTGAGGAGGGGGTCTCTTTATTCCCCAGGGCACCAGAGGGCCGGACGAGGAACAATGGTTGGAAGCTGACCAAGGAGAGATTCAACCTGGAAATAAGGAATAACTTCCTGACGGTCAGAGCGATCAACCAATGGAACTGCCTGCCAGGGGAGGTGGTGAACTCCCCAACTCTGGACACCTTCAAGAGGAGATTGGACTTCCATTTGGCTCGGGTGCTGTAAGGTTTCCTGCTCAGGCAGGGGGTTGGACTCGATGACCTAACGGTCCCTTTAAACTCTATTAATAAATAAATAAATAAACTACTGTAATGTTCTTTGTTTTTGGTTTAAGCAATCTGGGTTTGTGGTAGGGAGGATGAAGGGTCCACTGGAAGCAGTTGAATCATCTTTGCCCTTGCTGGCTGGGAATTGTGGCATTAGTAGTCCTAGACTTCATGGGGACAAGAGGTTAGAGAAGGCAAATTAATGGATGGAAACTGTTCTGTCTGGGTTCCCCCAGACCTCAACACCAACTGGAAAAAATAGCCAGACACGCTGGTAAAAGTAAAAGTACTTTATAGCTTGAAAAATAAACACAGAGAAAAACCTGTTCTTCCCAACAGGCAGGCTAGGAGACTTTACAGCAGAGTCCTGATGTCCAGACAATACAGCAAACTTCTTGCTGGCACACCCACCACTGTAGAGCATAAGACCCCCACCTTTTCCCCCCAAGGTTTCAGTATTCAAAGTCACAAACCAGAATTCCAAGACGCCAAAGATCACAGCCAGGTCCCAGGACTCCCAAAGATAATACTCCACAAGCCAGGAAGGGTGGGTCTGCCTTTTAGCCTTTCCAGAGAGCACCACACCCAAACCCAGCTGTTGCCTCTTTAGTGCTGAAAGTACCTAGCCAATTGGTCCCTTCTTTGTGTTGCTCTTCTCTGTCGCAGATCGATTATTGCTTGTGCATTTTCCTCTAAGGAATCCAGGCTGCTTGCTGGGGAGAGCTCCCTCTCGGGGGCCTCTGGCTGTTCCCCCTCTTCCTTAGCCTGGGATTCCTCCTCCTCGTCTGCCTGCACCTCCTGTTCCTCATCCTCCCCCTCTGAGCAGGAAACCGACAGAAGATCAGCCGTTCCCTGAGGGGCCTCGGACGGAATCACAACAGAAACTAATCAAGGAGAGAAGCAACTAGACCAGAAGAAATTTCCTGATATTAAAAACAATCAGTAGAACAACTTGCCTGCAGATTTTGTGAATGCTCCAATGCTGGAAGTTTTTAAGAAGACATTGGACAACCATTTGTCGGAAGTGGTATAGTATTTCCTGCTTGAGCAGAGGATTGGACTACAAGACCCCCAAGGTCCTTTCATGGATTCATGGATGCCAAGTGTATTGGTGGTTATTGAAATGGATGTCCAAGTGCTGCCCCTATGTTGGTTGAGGCAGGCAGGATTCCCTTGGGTCTCATTTGTTGGGGGTCAAGGAAAAAGGAGGGTTATGCCTTCTTTTCTGCTCAAAAATCGTCATGTACAATTGGTGGGCCACTGTGTGACACAGAATGCTAGACTCGATGGGCTTTGGCCTGATTCAGCATGGCTCTTCTTATGTTTTTATGTTCTTTCCAACTCTTCTCTTCCCTTCCCTTCCCTTCCCTTCCCTTTTCTTGGTTGCTCCCAGATTGGAAGGGTTCTCTGGTCACTAAACCTGGAGCGATCACCAGTTGGCCACACCCCTGAACCAGCTCTTTCATTTTGTTTTTGGTTTCTGCACACATGCAGAAACTGTTATTTGCTTCTGTGCATGTTCAGAAGCTTGGGTTTCGGCACTTCACATATGCCAACATGGCATGGGAGGAAGCGAACCAATGGCAAGGTAACTTAGAATCCACCCCACCTCCAACTCTTGTTATTCTATTCTATTCTGTTCTGTTCCATTCTATTCTGATCTATTCTGTTCTTTTCTTTTCTGTTCTACTCTAGTCAAGTCTATCCTATCCTATCCAAACCATATGTTGATGTAGTTAAGGAGAAATGTTGTGAGAACAATTAATGAATAGAACAGCTTGTCCCCAGAAGTTGGGAGTGCTTCATCACTAGACATTTCCAAGAAGAAATCGGACAGCCCTTTGTCCAGAATGGTATAGGTCAGGGGTGTCAAACTCAAGACCTGGGGACTCGATCCAGCTTGCAGGGTGCTTAGATCTGGTCCGCTGGGACCAGTGAAGGACCTGCCCATGGTGTCTCTTCCATTATTATTATTATTATTATTATTATTATTATTATTATTATTATTATTATTATTATTACTTATTGGATTTGTATGCTGCCCCTCTCCGCAGACTCGGGGCGGCTAACAACAGCAGTAAAACAGTACAACAAAATCCAATTCTAAAAAAGCAGTTAAAAACCCATTATATAAAGACCAATCATACATACAAACATACCATACATAAAATTGTGAAGGCCTAGGGGGAAAGTGTGTCTTAGTTCCCCCATGCCTGGCGGCAGAGGTGGGTTTTAAGCAGCTTACGATAGGCAAGGAGGGTGGGGGCAATTCTACTCTCTGGGGGGAGTTGGTTCCAGAGGGTCGGGGATGCCACAGAGAAGGCTCTTCCTCTGGGTCCTGCCAAGCGACATTGTTTGGTTGACAGGACCCGGAGAAGACCCACTCTGTGGGACCTAACTGGTCGCTGGGATTTGTGTGGCAGAAGGCGGTCCCTGAGATATTCTGGCCCGGTGCCATGAAGGGCTTTATAGGTCATAACCAACACTTTGAATTGTGACCGGAAACTGATCGGCAACCAATGCAGACTGCGGAGTGTTGGAGAAACATGGGCATATTTGGGAAAGCCCATGATTGCTCTCGCAGCTGCATTCTGCATGATCTGAAGTTTCCGAACACTTTTCAAAGGTAGCCCCATGTAGAGAGTGTTACAGTAGTCGAGCCTCGAGGTGATGAGGGCATGAGTGACTGTGAGTAGTGACTCCCGGTCCAAATAGGGTCACAACTGGTGCACCAGGCGAACCTGGGCGAACGCCCCCCTCGCCACAGCTGAAAGGTGTTTCTCTAATTTGAGCTGTGGATCGAGGAGGACGCCCAAGTTGCGAACCCTCTCTGAGGGGGTCAATGATTCTCCCCCCAGGGTAATGGATGGGCAGATAAAATTGTCCTTGGGAGGCAGGACCCACAGCCACTCCGTCTTGTCTGGGTTGAGTTTGAGTTTATTGACACCCATCCAGGCCCCAACAGCCTCCAGACACCGGCACATCACTTCCACTGCTTCGTTGACTGGACATGGGGTGGAGATGTATAACTGGGTATCATCGGCATATTGATGATACCTCACCCCATGCCCTTGGATGATCTCACCCAGCGGTTTCATGTACCATATTTTTCGCTCCATAAGACACAGTTTTTTTCCTCCCAAAGTAGGAAGAAAAATCAGCCTCGTCTTATGGAGCGAAGATGCAGGCAGGGTGGGGGGGGGAGGCTGCGAACTCCGAAGCGCCATCCCGCCGGCTGGCTGGCTAGCTGCTGCCTGGCCCCCTCCCTCCCGGAGGAGGGTCTCCCTCCTCACCACCAGCGGCGCTCCCCACGCCAGCCAGCCAGCCAAGCCCCGCGCCCGCCGGAACCGGCTCCTCGCTCTCCCCCCGCCGCCCGTCGCGTTTGCAGGAGGTGGGGAGGGTCGGGCGGCCCGCCAAGGCCAGGAGGGACGCCGCTGCCCCCCCTTCCTTCTCTCCGCCCGCCGCTGCGCCGAGAGGAAATGCCGGCAAAGGCTTTTGTCAGCGGAGGCCGGCGAAGGCGATATTCAATGTCGGGGGCGCACGGGCGGTTGGCGCGTTCCCTATCTCCCTGCTAGCCCACTCGGAATATTCAAAATAAGAAAAGCCTTTGCCGGCGAAGGTTTTTCTTATTTTGAATATTCCGAGTGGGCTAGCAGGGAGATAGGGAGCGCCTGCAACCGCACGTGCGCCCCCGACATTGAATATCACCTTTGCCGCCGGCCCCGCCTCTCCTACAACCCCCTTGCTGAGAGCTCTCGGCAAAGGTGAGGCGGGCAGGGCTGTGCGCGCGTCACCGCTAAGAAGAACGGAGAACGAGAGTGAGTGAGAGCAACAGACAGCAAGATAGTGAGAAAGAGAGAGGGAGAGAAAGGGGGGGAGAGAGAGAAAGAGAGAGGGGGAGAGAGAGGGAGAGGGAGAAAGAGAGTGGGAGAGGGGGGAGAGCTAGCAAGAGAGGGAGAGAGAGAAAGAGAGAGGGAAAGGGGGGAGAGAAAGAGAGAGGGAGAGGGGGAGAGATAGCAAGAGAGGGAGAGAGAGAAAGAGAGAGGGAAAGGGGGAGAGAGGGGGGGAGAGAAAGAGAGGGAGGGAGAGAGAGGAGATAAAGGAAGAGGAGAGAGAGAAAGGAAGAGAAAGAAAGAAAGAGGGATAGAAAGAGAGAGAGTGAGAGATGCTCAGTGAGCCTTTCTTTGAAGTTGCCTTTCTTTCTTTCTTTCTTTCTTTTTCTCTCTTGCTCTCTTGCTCTTTCATTCTTTTTTTTTCTCTTGCTTTCTTTCTTTCTCTTGCTTTCTCTCCTTCCTTCCCTCCTTCCATTTCTTTCATTCCCCCTCTCTATTTTTATTTCTCTTTCATTTTCTTTCTCTCTTTCTTGCTTTCTTTCTTGCTCTTTTTCTTTCTCTCTTTTACCTTCCCTTCCTCTATTTCTTCTTTTCTTTCTCCTTCCTACCTTCTTCCCTCCCTCCCTCCCTTCAGTCCTTCCTCTCTTACTCTCCCCTTTCATAAGTTTCCTTGCTTCCTTCCTCTGTTCCTGTTCCTTCCCTCTTTCTTTCTTTCTTTCTTTCTTTCTTTCTTTCTTTCCTTCCTTCCTTTCCTCCCTCCATTTCTTGCTTTCCTTTTCCTTCCTCCCTTCTTTCCTCCCTCACTCCCTTCTTTCACTCCTTCCTCTCTTCCTCTCCCCTTTTTGGCTCAAAATATTTTTTTTCTATTTTCCTCCTCTAAAATCTAGGTGCGTCTTATCAGCAGGTGCGTCTTATAGAGCGAAAAATACGGTAGATATTAAATAGCAGGGGGGAGAGGACCAACCCCTGAGGTACCCAACAAGGGAGAGACCTAGATGTCGACCTCTGACCCCCCCACTAACACCGACTGCGACCAACCGGAGAGGTAGGAGGAGAACCACTGAAGAACAGTGCCTCCCACTCCCAACCCCTCCAGACAGCGCAGAAGGATACCATGGTCGATGGTATCGAAAGCCGCTGAGAGGGTCAAGAAGCACCAGGACAGAGGACAAGCCCATGTTCCGGGCCTGCCAGAGATCATCCATCAATGCGACCAAAGCAGTTTCCGTGCTGTAACCGGGCCTGAATCCAGACTGTTGAGGACCTAGATAATCGGCTTCTTCCAAGGACCGCTGGAGTTGAAGCGCTACCACCTTCTCAACGACCTTCCCCATAAAGGGAAGGTTGGAGACTGGACGGTAGTTATTTAGCACGGCTGGGTCCAGGGAAGGCTTCTTGAGGAGGGGGCACACAAGTGCCTCCTTATAAGGAGCCGGAAAGGACCCCCTCCCCAAGGAGGCATTGACAATCTCCTGGACCCAGCTCCGTGTCACCTCTCGACCAGCCGAAACCAACCAAGAGGGACACGGATCCAGTAAACAGGTGGCGGAGCTTACAGCTCCAATGGCCTTGTCCACATCATCAGGTGTCACCAAGTCAAACTCCCCCCAGACAGATGGACAAAGACGTTTAGCCCCAGTCACCTCGACTGACTCATTTTCAGTCGACTCTGTTTTACAATTGGAGTCGAGGTCTGCTTGTATCCGAGCGATTTTATCAGCGAAAAACATGTTAAAGTCCTCGGCACTCCTCTGTAAGGGCTCCCCAACTCCCTCTTGGTTAAGAAGGGAGTGGGTTACCCTAAACAGAGCGGCCGGGCGGGATTCCGCTGATGCAATCAAGGCCACAGGCAGCCCTCACGAGTGCCATTTTTGCTGGCAAATGATTTTTGGAGGCTGTCACAGCTGAAAGCAGAGCTTGGGAGCCCATTTTCACTTGCAGAGCACTCAGGTCACCACATGTGCTCACCGACATAAGTGACATCATCCTGGCCACACACTTCTTGCTCAGCCAAACAAAACCCTGATGTGGCCCTCTCAATGAAATCGAGTTTGACACCCTTGGTATAGGGTCCCTTGTTTGAGCAGGAGATGGGACTAGAAAATCTGTTCCAACTCTGCCATTCTCTTCACCAGTGGGACTTATAACTCTTCACTTACTGCATCACCCACTCACTCAGCCTTTTAAGACAGGGAAGTTGAATCTTCTAAGATGGACAGAAAGTGCTTTTGTGTCTGGGTGGTAAGATGTTCAACAGCGATTACTGGCAGGCCTGGACTTCGCTGCCACCACTTTGCAGCTTTGCATCTCTCTGTTCATGGTCTGCTCTGGGATTCTGCCTCAAACCTCCCCCACTGCCACCCCCTCCCTCGCCCCTTTCTCTTTTCACAAATTCCACCTCCTGTCACATCCCCTTCTCTTTGTGGAAGATGAAACCCATCAGAGGGAGATTAGATTTATTAAGTGCTGCCCGAGTGCTTGACTGTGATCTGGTGGGAGCAGGGAGGGGAAGAGAGAGAGAGAGACGCACAGAACCAAGAGGAACAGAATGTCCTCTGGAAATGAACTCTTCCCCTCTGTTCTTTCTTCAATAAAATTTTGTGGAGGCCTTCAGTGATTTAGTAGGGGAGAAATAAAGAAGTTGAACATTTTTAAAAGGGAGGCAATGTTTGTGCTTTCCAGAGCCACCTGCACCCATCCGGGGATTTCCCACAAGCCCTTCTTCTGTTTTGATGGACTGCGATCAACCTACAAGCTTTTTGTTTAGAATCACACAATTCTCCCTTTTTTGGCCCTTGGGATGAGGAATCTCACCAGATCTATGTACAGGTGGGATTCAGCCAGTTCAGATCGGTTTGGGCGAATTGGTAATAGTGACCTGGGTGCACATTCCGTCCTATACCACTGTGTTTTTGACACCATACGCATGTGCGGATGGCACATGTGAGCGAATTGCCTTGTATTGTGATGTCACACACTTGCATGGATGATTTGTGTATGAGTGAAGCTAGCATGCGCATGCTCAGATTTCTCCCTGTTTGGACCTTGGAATGAGAAATCTCGACAGATCTATGCAGAAGTGGGATTCAGCCGGTTCAGATCGGTTTGGGCAAACTAGTAATAGTGACCTGTGGGCACCATCCCATCCTATACCGCTGTGTTTTTGACACCATACACATATGTGGACGGGGGTGTGAGCAAATTGCCCTGTTTTGTGATGCCACATGCATGCACAGATGGTGCATGTGTGAGCGAAGTTACTGTGTGCATGCTCACATTTCCGGTGCTGGGTGAACCAGTTGTGAAAGTATGTGAAGCTCACCTCTGGATATATGGAAAGGCGGCGGGGGTGGGGTGGGGGAGTGACTCCTAAAATGAAAGTAACAAACCTGCAATATTCCAACCAGGGACTTCTAGGATTATTTGTAAAAGCATTCAGCCTATATCTAAAGAGACATTTTCTATTAACATTAGAACCTTCTATATGCTATGCAATGTATCGGGACAGCAAGGGATTGCCTCAGGCGAATACTTCAGCATTTTCCCCTGTGATGTTTAGAATCTTTAAGTCATTCTTAAAGAGTCTTGAAGATTCCTTGCCATGTCTTTTGAAGGCATCCTCTTGGTTGTTGGGCATTTGGGGAGGGGTCATGGCCATTTCATTGTCATCTTGGGGATTTGATTGTTCTTCATATAGAGAATATCACCTGCAAGTCTTCTGCATGCAACAATGTAGAACACAACAAAACAGATATTTATCTATCTATCTATGAGAGTTATTCAGAAAGTAACGTTACAAGGCATGTAGCTCTCGCAGGAATGTTCGTGGGGGAAGTTGGCATTTCTATCGTGTGGCGGGAAACCGGCAGTCAGTAGACCATCGACTGTAGCAATGCCAGCAGTCAGTAGATCATCAACTGGTGTTGTGGTGAAGGTTAGAGATGAGCATCCTTATTCCGTTTCCCACCAAGTGCAAAGTGCGCCCTGTAATACGCTACCTGAATGCTAAGGGCATGGACGCTGCTGCGATTCAGAGTGAATTTCTGTCCTTCCGAAACTGAAATTCCGTACCCATTTTGCACTTCATACTTGGAGGGAAACGGAATGAAGATGCTCATCTCTAACCTTCACCACAACGCCATTCGATGATCTACTGACCCCTGGCACTGCTTGTTTGCTTCCGTTGACTTCCCGCTATACAATAGTAATACCAACTTCCTTCATGAATCTTCCCCACGAGAGCTACGTGCCTTGTAACCTTACTTTCCAGATAACCCTCATACCTTTCTTTCTTTCTTTCTTTTTTCTTTCTTTCTTTTTCTTTCCTTCCTTCCTTCCTTCTCTCCGTCCATCCATCCATCCATCTATCCATCTATCTTTGTTTCTATTTATCTCTCTATCCATCATTTATATATCTATCATTTACATATGTGTTCATTTATATATGTGTTCATCTATCTATGTCCATCCATTAAAGTACCCCAAAACTTTGCAGATTTTTTTCTTTGTTTTCTTTTTTAAATACATAAGGATGAGTGAAAGTGCAGGTTACGGTGTTTCATTCTGATTATGAGATCCTTTCGGTTCCTCTGAGCAATTTGGGGTTTGCTGATTATTGTTTTTCCCCCCTTCCAAAGAAAACTGCCCTTTTTGCAAACTTCCAACCATAGTTCCCTCTAAGCTGAGCAGTGAGCAATTGCTCACTTAAAAATCATCATCAACTCAGAGTTTTCCAAACCTGCCCAGAAGCCGAGAGGGAAATTTTTATTATTATTTCTGTGTCGCCCAGTCCCAAAGGGACTGCCGCTCAGACACTATACTTTTCCGCCCACCCCAAAAAAAATTTAGAGAGAACACTGCTTCCAACCATCAAGCATCATCTCTCCGGCTTTGTTCAACCCCTATCCGGCTTTGTTGGACTTTGTCCTAAGAAGCTCCTTGGGTGTCTGGGAGAGTTGTGCTTCCCAGCTGTGAACTCAAGTGATTGTGCACTTTGTTTTGTTCAAAGCAATACCTGGTAGATTTAGGAGTGAGGAGGAGGGAGGTCTATTTTGCTTCCCAAGTCTGTGCATTTGTGTCTCTCTGTGTGTGTTTGAATAAAATTAATCTCAGCTGGAAATTCACTCAGCCCGGAGTGAATTCTTCTCAGTCCCTCCTGGCAACTCTTCCCTTTCCACCCCATTAGAAGATTAGACTTTAAGACTCTTTTGATGGCTTTCCTTGGGGCCCCATCCAGCCCAACCCTCCACCCTTTTAAACTTTTTAATGCAAAGAAGCATTAGTCAGGGTGCAGAGTTGGCTAAAGAGCAGGGACTGTTTGGGCCTATCCTGTTTTGCAAGCACGCACACATACTGCACAGAAGAGCTTATGTACCAGCCTACATTTGGTTACTGAGCAGAGAAATCCAAGACTTCTTTCTTAGCCATTCCACATGTTTGTTCCGCATAATGTTTCTTAGTAGCTGGGGAGGTGATGTGAAACCATTCCTTCAAAGGGTTACTGGAAAACAGTTTATAACTGGTTGCAAGAAATAAAAATGCAATTAACCCCCCAATTTTTTTTTTACTTTTTTATTTTTACAAGAAACAGTATTCCCCCCAAATACAATATTTAACAATACATAATGGACACGAGCATAGCATATGCCCAATATTGGAAGAACAATTAAATCCCACCAGAAAATGTACTTACGGAAAACATTTATAGATGTGCTGGGATGGACAGGCTGACCATGGAGCTTACAGAACTAAATAACTCAGAATACTACAAAATAGGAAACAGAACTGGACTACAAAAAAAACAAGAAAGAAATTACTGTGAAACAATGGGAAAAAATTATGAAAATATAGAATTTTGTAAATATAGGATGTACTGTATACTATTAGGTAGATCACTGGCTCAAGGTTGACTCAGCCTTCCATCCTTCCAAGGTGGGTAAAATGAGGACCCGGATTGTGGGGGCAATATGCTGGCTCTGTTAAAAAAAAGTGCTATTGCTAACATGCTGTTATGCCCTTTGTTAAAAGGGCACTATAAATAAACATGTATTATTATTATTATTATTATTATTATTATTATTATTATTATTATTATGTCAATACAACACAGCAAAAAAGATCACTAGGCTGGATTTCGTATTTCATCACCAGTCGGGCCCTTCCCAAGCACCTAAGGCTGCATGATGTAGCGGCAAATTATGTTTGCCAATCCCAGTAAAGTGGCCTTTTCCAATGGACAGATGGAGATTTTGTCAATTCCGATGGTTTTCAAATGTCCGCCAAGATACTTTGGCACTGCGCCCAGCATGCCAAGTACCACTGCCAGAGTCGTTGCAGCTCGATTTTTAAATCTTCGTATTTCACTAATTTCTCTAGCTGCTTCTCCTCAATTCTGCTGTCCCCTGAGATTGCAATTATTATTATTATTATTATTATTATTATTATTATTATTATTATTATTATTATTATTAAAATATGAAAATATTGTGATGTTCTAAATAATAATAATAATAATAGTAATAATAATATTAATAATAATAATTCTGATCTTAAGTGAAATGAATCGAAGGAGGTTCTTGGACGAGAAACAAAACACCTTTAAGCAAACACAAAAGTCCAGTTGTCTCAAAGGTGCTTTTCCTACACCCACCGCAAGAGGCAACTGGATTTTCTTGTTTTTTCTCTTTTAAAATAATTTTTATTATAAGTTTTCAGAAGTTTTACAAACAAAGGTAAGGACAAAGAGTAACTTCTTGTTTTTTTCTTTTGAAGACATTTGGCTTCCCATCCAAGAAGCTTCTTCAGCTTTTACTTAAATGGTGGGAAATGGAAGGATTGATACTCCTTGTTGGCCGCTGGCCATTTGCATCCTTTTAGAGAAGTGGTTTTCAACTTGTGGGTCATGACCCCTTTGAGAGTCAAACAACCCTTTCACAGGGGTTGCCTAAGATCATTGTAAAACACATAGGAACTGAGTCTCCGCTCCTCTGTCTTTTGCAAATAGACTACTGCAAACAACAACAACCCTGCACTATGGGAACTTCTGAGCATGCACAGAAGCTGAATTTCTGGCACTGTGCATGCATTGTCATCTGGCTTTCAGCAATTTTTTTTGCATTTTTTTAAAAATCGGAACTGTGCATGTGCACGCATGCAAAGCACATGGATGTCCACAAGGCACAGCTACGCAGTGCAGGAGCAAACAAACTGGCAGCAAAGTAAGTTAGAACCCACCCCTGACTTTCCAAATAATGTAATTATTTTATGGTTGGGGGCAATGTTCCCTCTTTTGTGTGTGGGTGGGTGTGGGTGGAAAAGTATAGTGTCTGAGCGGCACATTTCCATGCCTGAGCACAGATGTCACCCAAGACAACTTGTTGCATAATTATTTGGGGCTCGGTGCTGGGGCAGAATAAGTTATTTTATATTTCAATTAATATCATTATCCTCTTATAAATCCAAATAGGCCATCATGCCTACTCCTTCTTCTTATACATTCTTCTTAAAAGAAACAAAAAAAAATCTTATACAACTTTTTCCTAATTAATAGGGGAAAAAATTCCCCTTCTTTTTTATTAAAAGAAATTAATAATAAAACAAAACCAAAATCTATTACTACTAAAACTAAAAAATCCAGCAAAACCCAAAACACAACTACAGTGTTCCCTCGATTTCCGCGGGGGATGCGTTCCGAGACCGCCCGCAAAAGTTGAATTTCCGCAAAGTAGAGATGCAGAAATAAATACACCATTTTTGGCTATCACAAGCCATCCCTTAACACTTTAAACCCTTAAATTACCATTTCCCATTCCCTTAACAACCATTTACTCACCATTATTACTGGTACTCACCATTGAATAACACACTTAGAAATCCTGATATTTATAAACATAATTATTTATTAACATAATTTTTTGTTATTTATTTGCAAAAATTATTAGTTTGGCGATGACATATGACGTCATCGGGTGGGAAAAACCATGGTATAGGAAAAAAACCGCGAAGTATTTTTTAATTAATATTTTTTGAAAAACTGTGGTATAGGCTATTCGCGAAGTTTGAACCCGCGAAAATCCATGCTTTAAAATCTTCATTTCTTAAATATTTATCATAGTATTATAGTAATCGAATAATACTATGAAAATTTATCTGAACACCAATGTATCAATTAATATATTTCCATATTTACTTTTCTATAATTTCATTCAATATTTCCAAATTCAATTAATTTTCAGGCACTTAGCATTTACTATTATTAACTTTCATCAATCTTCTACATTTCCAAATATATTTTAAATTCATAATGCAAAGTCATAAAATCATACAGTACATACCCTGTTTCCCCGATAGTAAGACACCCCCGATTGTAAGACGTATCGGGGGTTTCAGGGGGGTCGGCTAATATAAGCCGTACCCCGAAAGTAAGACATATGTCTTACTTTTGGGGAAACACGGGGGTATTGCCGCCTCCCTCTCATCTAGCTGCGCGCCGCCTCCTGCCCACGTCCCCCTCTCCATACGTCGCCGCGTCTGCAGGAACGGGTGGTGGGGCGCCACGAAGGGCGGCGCTTGAAAGCCACCACGGCGCCGTTGCTGTCCTCACAGCGCAAAGCCTCACAGTCCCGGATCGCTTGCTTCCCCGGCCAGCAAGCCGGCTGCCTGGGAAAGCGGCGCGCTTTTAAAACGCGCGTTTTTCAAATGCGCTGCTTTCCTAGGCAGCAGACTTTGCTGGCCAGAGAAGGGAGCGATTCAGGACTGCGTGGCTTTGCGCCACTTCAAAAGCTCACGCCGTCACCGCTAGGGAAGCTCCAATATAAGACATACCCTGAAAGTAAGACATAGTGGGGCTTTTGGGGATAAAAAGAAAGTAAGACACTGTCTTACTTTCGGGGAAACACGGTATCATAAAACCCTTATTTATCGTATGTATCTTCCATTAATTTTACCTATGTAATTCTATATAGTTCTAAAATTCTAATCCAATTTTATGAATTAATACATCCTAATATTAAACAACACCTCGGATAGGGGCAGCATACAAATATTATTATTATTATTATTATTATTATTATTATTATTATTATTATTATTATATCTTTTACCATCATTCCATAGTCAATCCATATTTAATAATCAATCATCCCTCCTCAAATTTCTACCACTCTCTCATTTCTGGGTACCCCTCCCTCTCTCTCCCCCTTTTCTCTCTCATTTGTTTCTCATTTCTCCCTCTTCCTCCCTTTTTCTCTAATTCCTTCCCCCTCTCACTTCCCCTCTCTTTTTCCACCCCTGTCTCCTCCCCCCTTGTGTGTATACAAAAACAGGTGAGGGCTGGGGTTTTTTTCCTCTTATTATCATATGGGTGCTTTTTACCATATGCTTTAAATCAAGAGTCACTTCTCTCTCTCTATTTTGTTTCTCTCTCTTTCCTCTCATTCTCTGCCTCAATCATTTTCTCATTTCTCTTTTTTTCTTCCCCTTTTTGCTCTCATTTCTCTCTCATTCTCTCCCTTTCATTTCTATTTTTCTCTTCCCTCCCCTTTTTCTTCCCTCCCCTTCTCTCTCTCATTTGTTTGTTCTATCCCTCCTGGTTCTTTCCATCATTTTTCTCAGTCCCCCCTCTCTCTTTTCTCCTCTCATCTCTCTGCCTCTGCCTCCGTCTCTGTCTCTCTGGGAACCAGCCAGCAGCCTACCCCACTTCTTCTGAGCTTATCCTCCGTTTTCACACAGAACTTCAGCCATCTGAGCCAGCCGAGCACGATTGACTCCTCTCCTGCGCTCGGGGTTTCGCCTTCACATTTTGGGGCTGGTGAGGAAGCTGCTGAGCCCCCCCCCCCCCCCCCGCAGCCTGGGCTTTGCTGGGGGCTGACTTGGAAAGGGAGTTCAATGTACAGGACAAACACTTGGGGTTGGGGCCAGGGATCCTGGGGGCAGGGCGTCCCTTTATTGCATCTTGGGAGTCCCACGGGGGCGGAGCCTGGCCAGAGAGAGATTTTGCAGAAGCAAGAGAGAGATTTTGCAGAGTCTTTGAAGAGGGGCGGCATACAAATCTAATAAATAATAATAATAATAATTATTATTATTATTATCATTATTATCATTATCATTATTATCATTATCATTATCATTATCATTATCATTATTATTATTATTATTATTCTGCGAAATCTCTCTCTGGCTGGGCTCCACCCCCATGGGACTCGCAAGATGTGCCGAGGGGACGCCTTGCCCGGTTCTTCATAGCAGCAAAATGTTGCATTCCAGGCAGCTGCACGGAGCCTGCAGGTGGCAAGAACAAGGGGGGCATGCCACCTAAGTTAGCCAGTCCCGGCTGAGATGGTGGTGGTGGCAGTGGCGGCGGCAGTGGGCTCCTGGGGCGTGGACGTGACATTCCACGTGCTGATGCACTTCAAAAGGAAGCTAACTCAGCGATGCACCCACCTTGTCCCTGCCACCCAGAGGCCCCATGCAGTCACCTAGAATGAGACACGTTGTTCCTGGGCCTGGAGCGGATCCAGGAAAGAGAAAGGGTTGCCATCTTCAAAAGCCCAACCAGCACGCCCCTTGACATGGACCATCTGAGGGGGAAGGGCCGAAGCCGTGGGGGAAAGGGGGCATGTTTAAAGGGGTTGCCTGGAGAACAGGAAGCGGCCTCTCTAACGGTTGTGGAAAAAGGGAGCAGAGGGACAGGGGATGGGCACGGCAACCTGGGAAACTTTGGGGCCCGCCCGCGGTTCTCTTCACTGGCTCTTAACTGCAAGGCTTCAAACAACACTGCGCTGCCAGTTCCTGGTGGCTGCGCAGCCACACAGCTTAGAGGGAACATTGGTTGGGGGGTCACCACAACTTGAAGAACTGCATTAAAGGGTCGCGGCATTAGGAAAGTTGAGAACCATTGTTTTAGAGGGTCCTTGAAGCACCTGGAGGTTTATCTTTGTCCTCAGGGTCACCTGAGTGATGCAAATAGTTCCTGCAATTTTTTTCTCTGGAAATCCATTCCTACTCCTACACCATTCCAAGGTCTGACCATTTCCCACTATCCTGTCGGAGCCGAAGAAGCTTCTTGAATGAGAAGCGAAATGCCTTCAAACAAGGCACAGTTGCCTCCAGAAAAAAGCACTTTTGAGATTTCAAAAGTCAGGCCAACAAAAAATGGAATGTGGAATCTCAGCCACTGAAATGGAGGCTGGCCTGCTGAGCCCCAGCAACTGGATCCCCAGGGATCCCATCCCAAAGAGCGTGTTGAATCATAGATCTGGTAACCTCCCTATCGAAGACTGCCCTTGGGCCATTTTTCTCCTCAGCCATATTTGTTCAGCAGAGTGTCTAGATCTCCTGGGTCCTGGAGAAATGCTGGAAGGTTGGCTTGTAATTGACTCTGGAGATTAGTCACATCGCTGGTCGACGCGCCAGTTTTCCCTCAATTAATTTAGAATTGATTTTACACTAAGCATGACTAATTGCCATTATTTTTAATGCCTCTTTTTGGAATTAAAAGCTGTGGGGAGGTATTTGTTTGGCTGACAGCTGAAAGGCTTAGAAAATAGAATCGGGATGGAAATCATACTTGCTGTGTAGCATTGATTGGATTTTATTACAGATTAACAGACTTGGAAGCTTCATCACCGAAGGTCATCTAGTCTAACCCCCTGCCCAATCAGGAGATCCCACCCCATTTCTGACAAATAGCAGTCCAGTCTCTTCTTGAAAGCCTCTGGTGATGAAGCCCCCACAACTTTTGAAGGCAACTTCTGTTCCATCAGTTGATTGTTCTCACTGTCAGAAAATGTCTCCTTATTTCTAGGTTGAATCTCTTCTTGTTAGGTTTGCATCCATTATTCCTTGTCTGTCCTTTTGGGTGCCTTGGAAAATAGCTTGACCCCCTCCTCTCCGTGGCAACCCCTCAAATATTAAATGATTGCTATCATGTCTCCTTCTCTTCACTAGACTAGTCATGCCCAGTTCCTGCAACTGTTCGTGAATTTTTTAGTCTCCAGGCCTTTGATCATTTTAGATTGTAGGTCATCTAGTCCAACCCTTTCCCAAGCAGGAAACCCTCTACCATCTCTGACAGATGGCACTCCACTCCAGTCTCTTCTTGAAAGCTTCCAGTGATGAAGCTCCCACAACTTCCAAAGGTAACTTCTGTTCCATTAGTTGATTGTTCTCAGTGTCAGAAAACCTCTCATTTCCAGGTTGAATCTCTCCTTGTTCAATTTCCATCCATTATTTCTTGTCTAGCATTTGGGTGCCTTGGAAAATAGCTTGACCTCCTCGTCTCTGTGGCAGCCCCTCAAATTTTCGAAGGCTTCTCTCATGTTTCCCCTGGTCCTTCTCTTCACTAGACTAGCCATGCCCAGTTCCTGCAACTGCTCATCATATGTTTTAGTTTCCAGTCCCCTCATCATCTTGGTTGCTCTTCTCTGCACTCTTTGTAGAGTCTCAACATATTTTTATAGTGTGGTGATCAAAACTGGATACAGCACTCTAGGTGTGGTTTTACTAAGGCTTTATAGAGTGGTGTTAGTATCTCCCATGATCTTGATTATATCCCTCTATTAATGCAATTCAGGATTGTGTTGGCTTTTTTGGCTACCATCGCACACTGCTGGGTCATGTTTAATTAGCTGTTTACTAAGACTCTGGAGATCCCTCTCCCAGTCACTGCTATTAAGCCTGGTTTCACCCAGTCTATATTACCAGTATACACTGTTCCCTCAATGTTCGCGGGTTCAAATTTCGCGGAATGTCTATACCACGGTTTTTCAAAAATATTAGTTAAAAAAATATTTCGTGGGTTTTTTTCCTATACCACGGTTTTCCCTGCCCGATGACATCATATGTCATCGCCAAACTTTTGTCTGCCTTTAATAAAAAAAATTTAAATAAACTTTAATAAATAAACATGGTGAATAATAATCTAAATGGTTGCTAAGGGAATGGAAAATTGCAATTTAGGGGTTTAAAGTGTTTAGGGAAGGCTTGGGATACTGTTCATAGCCAAAAATAGTGTATTTACTTCCGCATCTCTACTTCGCGGAAATTCGACTTTCGCAGGCAGTCTCGGAACGCATCCCCTGCGAAAATCGAGGGAACACTGTACTGACCATTTTGCATCTCTCTCTGCATTTTTTTATAAGGGTGCTAGCTGCCTGTTGGATAAGTTTTCCCTGCCTTCATTGTGGGGGAGAGGCCTTATCTCTCTCCCCCTCCCCCCAATGTGGTAGTCAATTAACTTCTCTTCTGGAGTTAAGCATCTTCGCATTCTCTCTCTCTCTTTTATTTCGGTGCTCAAAGATTATATTTGAAGCACATGAATATTACAGTTTCAAGGAATGCAAATCCATATATCCATCCATCCGGTTGATCTCAGTGAGCAGGAGAAGAAAAGGTATATACGGATAACATGATCAGATAGCATGACACAGAAAAGGAATCTTGCCTCAAAAAATTAAGCTCCCAACATTGCTTCTTCAGAAATCCTTTTTCTGCTAGTGAGGAATGTTGCTCGGATTCCTAAGTCCCTAAAACCTGTTTTGTAACTGGAAACAGGCAAGAATTCCTGCCTTCTTTGGTCTTGGGGGATTAGGAAACAGTGACAGAATCAGAAGCTCATTAATGCTGAGTACACAACCCATAAAACCATAATAAAACCACCATAAATCTGGAGCCATAGAATTCCAAGGAGATATTAAATTATAACATCTATCTCATTGCAATTCTATGGCTCCATATTAGAATGGTTTTATTATGGTTTTATCTTAATTTAATATATTATCTCCTATATTGTATTGTCCACATATGTAGATGTTGCCAGTGGTCCACATCCGGCTCAGCTGGTCATGGATTTCGAGGACCAGGAGACGGATGCGTATTGGTATCCTAGGCCTGTGTCCTTGGCACCTGAGTCTAAGAGTGAGAGTGAGGGGGAATTAGAGACTGAGGACCCATCAGAGACTGTGGCACCCCCAGTTATGGGATTGAGTGAGTCAGAGGACGATGGGGAATTAGAGGAAGAGGACTCCCTGTTAGATGCAAGGGTCAGAAGAACTAGGTCTAGACATGAGTATCTGAAAAGAAGGGGTTCTTGGCATTAGTAGATCTATAGGACATTTGGTCATGTCTTGTCAGTATATAAGGGACGTTTTAAGGGGAAGTGGGTGTGGTGAACAACGTAATCTTGGCGGTTGGTGAATCAAAGATGAGAGAACTTTCTGCTTCCAGAGACTTTTGATACATGCCAGTTTCATGTTCTACACAGCTTCACTGAATTGTAAGTTTGGTCAAACTGTCAGAAGCATGTCAAGAATTGAGATTAATGACTTTTTGGCTCACAGCCTGGGCTTTCTTATCTCTGTTCATTAGCCCTGAACACTTCCAGCATGGAATGTTAAGAGGGTTTTTGCCTGAATTTGTGTTAACAAATAATACTTTTGCCATGATCAATGTTTGAAAAATGTGTGTGACCTTTATTTCTGATCATTGACCCACCCAGATAAAACAGTAGATGTATACTCTGTGTGTGTGCGCATGCGTATTGCGAATTGTGCCAAAAATGTGAGTTCTGGGTAAAGAAACAACAGACATCATAATTTCTGAAACATTTAAAAATTTATTTCCTAAGCTTTCATTAGCCCTGCTAACATTTTATTGATTGATTGATTGATTTATTGATTGATTGATATGTCACCCAATTCCAGATTGGACTCTGGGCAGTTTACAATAATAACAATAAATACAAAACAATATAAATATGAATTACAACAACAAGCGTAGTAAAAAAAACAATGTAAAATGCATTTCTAACCCTAAAAAATCATATGTACTCTTAATCATTCATGGTCCCAGGCCCACCGGAAAAGCCAGGTCTTAACGGCTTTTTGGAAGACCGCTAGGGTGGGGATAACACAGATCTCCAGAGGCAGTTGGTTCCAAAGCATCGGAGCTGCCGCAGAGAAGTTCTTTCCCCGTGGCCCCACTAACCGGCATTATTTGGCAGACGGGACATGGAGAAGGCCAACTCTGTGGGCCCTTATTGGTGGCACCATCAGAATGAAAAATCACCATTGGAGAAATTGTGTGCGTGATAAGCCCATAACTAGTGTTGGGCGAACCGAACCTGCAAAGTTCAGGCTTGTGCCAAACTTTGCGCGGTTCGGCATACCGAACCCGGCCCCACATTTTAGCAAAAGTTCAGCAAAAGTTTGGGTTCGGGTTCGGGAGAGTGCCAGGAAGCGCCCTGGCTGTTTCTGAAAGTGACAGCTGGGCAGCGGCGCTTCCCAGAATAGCCCGGGAGCTGTCGGCTGGTCGGGAGGCGCAAAAGGAGGTGGGGAATCCCACGAGGAGATTCCAGGGGTGGAGCTTTGATGTCACTGAGATGTCCTTCCTGGCCAGCTGAAACGGGGACTCCAGGAAGGACGTCTCAGTGACGTCAAAGCTCCGCCCCTGGAATCCCCTTGTGGGATTCCCCACCTCCTTTTGCGCCTCCCCACCGGCCGACAGCTCCCCGGCTGTTCTGGGAAGCGCCGCCGCCCAGCTGTCACCGTCAGAAACAGCCGGGGCGCTTCTTGGTGGTCTCCTGAACACTGAACCCAGAAGTTCGGCAAAAGTTCGGGTTCGGGAGAGCGCCGGGAAGTGCCCCGACTTTTCCGGAAGGTGACAGCTGGGCGGCGGTGCTTTCCCGAGTGCCAAACTCAAAAGTTCAGCAAAAGTTCAGATTCGGGTTCTTTTTTTTTAATTTTGGGTGCCGAACCCCAACCCGAACTTCGTTGGGTTCGCCCAACACTACCCATAACCTTCCCTTCCCCACCTGTAATTAGCTTTGTTGTTTTTTCCTTAGTCCCGCTGATCAATGGAGGTGCAGTTTCCATTGCCTCCTTCCCCATTGTGTATTGTTTGGGCTTTCTCTCCAGGGGGGCAGGAGGGAGGAAGGTGATGCTGAGCTATCAGGCATTACTTTGAAGGCATTTTCCCTGGCTCCCTCCTCCTCATCGCTGCTCCTCTCCCAGATGCATCTATTGCATCCACCAAGTTTGGCCCATGATCTGGCAACTGGTCTGCATCGTTCCTCACCCCCACCCCACCCCCACCCATTCATCCCGCCTCTCCTGCACTCGGTGCAGGTTTGCCATGCCTTCATTGGGCCAATCTCTACACCCAATGGATGGAGGGTGCCCCCAATCTCCATTCCACGATAATGATCGATCTCCACTAAATCCTTCCTGGTCCCTTAATGCCTGGCAAGTTGGTGGTATCTATTTATCATATATCTATATCTATCTATCTATTGCTGTCTGTCTATCTATATATCATCAATCCCTCCATCCCTCCATCCATTCATCCATATCTATCTATCTATCTATCTATCTATCTATCTATCTATCTATCTATCTATCTATCTATCTATCTATCTATCATCTATCTAACTATCATCTATCTATGTATCTTTCACCTGTATCTGTCTGTCTGTCTATCTATATATCTATCATCTATATCTGTCTATCATTCATATCTCTCTCTCTCTCTCAACACACACACACACACACACATATTATATATCTTACGTATGTATATATCATATATATGTATTATATATGTATGATACACACACATACACACACCCTCTCTCTCTTACACATACAAGAGATCCTTCATTTTGCCATATGCTAGGTAAATAAATAAACTACAGAATCTGATTGAATCCATGCCTTGTTTTCTTGAAGGGGGTCCACACAACAGCCTAAACTACAAATTGTGGCTTATCATTTACATGCTGGCCTGGATTTGTTCAGCTCCTTTCTAGACAGAAGTAAACAACCCATAATGTTAGCTTAGCCATTGGCCTTGACCAATTCAGTGACTTGAAATTCTTCTCCCGGATTTTAGACGGGATTTTCTTTTCTTTTTTTCTTTTTGCCTCTCAGCTCAACTCTCTTAACCCCAAGGACCGAACGGGAGAGTCTCCCTATTCTTCTGCCACAGACTCATCCCGGAAGCCTTTACGAACCAATCTTGGCTTGAGCAGAAGGTTGGGAAAAGAAAGGAGAGGTTGAATCTGGCAGGATTCCCAAAGCCAGGCAGCGCTTTGGCTGCTTAAACACCAAATATGCACCCCCTCCTTCAACCATCCTTGCCCCAATCTCTTTCAGCTGGGAAGGCAGTGTGTTTTTTTGGCATGTGTAGCTTCGTCCAATTTGCATAATTGCAGGCTTCCATTCATTCCATTTCCCCAGCCATGGCAGTCAAAGAATTAATTACTCCAAGGTTGGAGGGTGGGTGGGTGGGTGGGTGGGTGGGTGGGTGGGTGGGTTTTGGAAGGAAGGAAGAGGCTTTGCATGGTCTCCAGATTAGAAAACAAGAAGAGTTTCACTCTTGAAGTCTGGAGAGATTTTTTTCCTTTTTGCCCACTCTGATCGCTCCCAAGGTTGTCAAACTATCCAGGGAAGAGTGGGAAGGGACTATGTAGATCATTTAGTCCAACCCCTTGCCCAAACAGGAGACCCTACACCGGTGATGATGAATCTTTTCGGCACAGAGTGGCCAAAAGAGGACATGCATGCAGAATAGGGAGCACTTTGCGCATGTCTGGGATATGACCAGGAATAGGAGCTCCCCAGGGGACATGCACATGCCAGAAAATATATTTCTGTTTCCGAGCACGTATATGCATGCCGGCTGGCCAGTGAGTCTTCCGATTACTAGCATGTGGGAGCGGGCACCAGTCAGCTGCAAAACAAAGACCAGGTCTTCTGGTTTCTGACATACACACAAAGACCAGCTGATGATCACATGCACATGTGTGCCAGAAACCTGGAAGAGGGACAGGCCATAGGTTTGCCATCACAACCCTATCCATTTCTGACAAATGGCAATCGAATCTCTTCTTGAAAGTTTCCAGTGATGAAGCTCCCGCAACTTCTGAAGGCAACTTCTGTTCCAATGGGTTGATTGTTCTCACTGTCACAAAATTTCTCCTTGCTCAGTTTCCATCCATTATTCCTTATCTGGCCTTCTGGTCCTTTGAAAAATAGCTTGGCCCCCTCCTCTCACAAGGTGGTCGCAACTTGTGAATCAAAGAGACAGTGACCTTATTGTTGACATCATTACCACCTATTATAACTATTGTACTTCTATTTATAATATAGAAGTTTTTCGCTGATAAAATCGCTCAGATTCGGACGGACCTTGACTCTGATTGGATTGAAGTGTCGGCTGACAATGAGTCAGTCAAGGTGATTGGGGCCCATCCTTGTCCATCTGTCTGGGAGGAGTTTGACCTGGTGACACCTGATGAAGTGGGCAAGGCCATTGGAGCTGTGATTTCCGCCACCTGTTTGCTGGACCTGTGTCCCTCCAGGCTGGTTTCGGCCAGCAGGGAGGTGACACAGAGTTGGGTCGAGGAGATTGTCAATGCTTCTTTGAGGGGGGCGTCCTTCCTGGCTCCCTACAAGGGGGCACCTGTGCGCCCCCTCCTCAGGAAGCCTTCCCTGGACCCAACCGTACTTAATAACTACCATCCAGTCTCCAACCTTCCCTTTATGGGGAAGGTTGTTGAGAAGGTGGTGTCGCTCCAGCTCCAGTGGTCCTTGGAAGAAGCCGATTATCTAGGCCCTCAGAAGTCAGGATTCAGGCCCAGCTATAGCACGGAAACTGCTTTGGTCACGCTGATGGATGATCTCTGGTGGGCCCAGGTTAGGGGGTTATCCTCTGTTCTGATGCTTCTTGACCTCTCAGTGGCTTTCGATACCATCGACCATGGTATCCTTCTGCTCCGGCTGGCGGGGTTGGAAGTGGGAGCCACTGTTCTTCAGTGGTTCTCCTCCTACCTCTCTGGCCGGTTGCAGTCGTGATCGTGATAATGGGGGGGTCAGAGGTCAACCTCTAGGTCTCTCCCTTGTGGATTGCCTCAGGGGTCAGTCCTCTCCCCCCTGCTATTCAATATGCACATGAAACTGCTGGGTGAGATCATCCAAGAGCATGGGGTGAGGTGTCATCAGTATGCGGATGTAGACCCAGTTGTACATCTCCACCCCATGTCTAATCAGCGAAGCAGTGGAAGTGATGTCCTGGTGCCTGGAGGATGTTAGGGTCTGGATGGGTGTCAACAGGCTCAAACTCAACCTTGAGAAGACGGACTGGCTGTGGGTTTTGCCTCCCAAGGACAATTTCATCTGTCCATCAATTACCCTGCGGCGGATTATTGACCCCCTCGGAGAGGGTCCACAACTTGGGTGCCCTCCTCAATCCACAGCTAACTTTAGAACATCATCTTTCGGCTGTGGCAAGGAGGACGTTTGCCTGGTGCATCAGTTGTGGCCCTATTTGTACAGGGAGTCTATGCTCACAGTCACTCATGCCCTCATCACCTTGTGGTCTGACTACTGCAACGCTCTCTACATGGGGCTACCTCTGAAGAGTGTTCGAAAACTTCAGATCATGAAGAATGTGGCCGCACGAGCAGTCATGGGCCTTCCCAGATATGCCTATGTTTCATCAACACTCCGCAGCCTGCACTGATTGCCGATTAGTTTCCGGACACAATTCAAAGTGTTGGTAATGATCTATAAAGCCCTACATGGCATCGTACCAGAATACCTACAGGACCACCTTCTGCCGCATGAATCCCAGCGGCCGATTAGGTCCCACAGAGTTGGCATTCTCCGGATCCTGTCGACTAAACAATGTCGTCTGGTGGGACCTAGGCTAAGAGCCTTCTCTGTGGCAGCCCCGGCCCTCTGGAATCAACTCCCTCCAGAGATTTGAACCGCCCTCACCCTCCTCGCCTTCCGCAAGACTCTGAAGATCAATTTACGTCACCAGTCATGGGGTAATTAATATATCCCCTCTCTGTCTAGTAAGATTTATGTATGGTGATGATTGTGTAATTTTGATTGTTATAATGATAGTGGGTTTTTAGCTATGGTTTTTAATTATTAGATTTGTATTGCATAGTTTATTGTTGCTGTGAGCTGCCCCAAGTCTTCGGAGAGGGGTGGCATACAAGTGTAATAAATTATTATTATTAAATTATTATTATTCTCTGTGGCAGCCTCTCAAGTATTAGAACACTGGTATCATGTCTCCCCTGGTCCTTCTCTTCACTAGATTAGTCATACCCAGTTCCTGCAACCGTCCTTCATATGTTTTAGTCTCCAGCCCTTTGATCACCTTAGATAGATTCTGATTACCAGAGTTTGAACCATCTAGTCAAACTCTTGCCCAAGCAGGAGACCCTACATTTCTGAAATATGGCAGTCTTGAAAGCCTCCAGTGATGAAGCTCCCACAACTTCTGAAGGCAACTTCGGTTCCATTGGTTGATATTTCTCACTGTCAGAAAATCTCTCCTTGATCAGTTTCCATAGAGAGACAGTGTTACCCAAAGCTGATGACAAATAGCGAAAAGTACAATTAAAAAAGCAAGATTGGGGGCTGGGATGATTTATTGAGGCAGGCATGTTAAAGTTTGTTTGAGTTCTGAAGAGAAAATATTTTAGTTTCTCAAGTTGACATCTAGCAAGAATAGGTTTTTGGTTTGGTTTGGTATTTTTTGCAACCTTCTGAGGTCCACAAATGTGTGCCATTTATCAATTTTGGTGTCTCTGGGAGAGAGATATTTTGGAACTTTACAACTTTGGAGGGGGAGTGTGTTGAAGGTGGTTGAAATAAGTGGTTGTGAATGCTCCCATAGTTGAGCCTTTCAAGAAGAGATCAGACTGCCATTTGCCTGGGGTGATGTAAGGTCTCCTGCTTGGGCAGAGGGTTGGACTAGATAACCTACAAGGTCCCTTCCAACTCTAGTAAGTAAGTAAAGTAAGTAAGTAAGTAAGTAGATAGATAGATAGATAGATAGATAGATAGATAGATAGATAGATAGATAGATAGATGATAGATAGATAGATAGATAGATAGATAGATAGATAGATAGATAGATAGATAGATAGATGTGTAGACTTCAAGGAATGAACTGTAGAAACATTAGGCTGAGAAATGTGAGCTAGAAGTCCAAGTTTCCAAGTTTTCTTTATGATGATTTAATCACTCACCGGGGCTAGCTTTTTTTTTAACTTTCAATGAATGTGTGAAGTTTGTAAGCTTTGAGGTGGAACATAAAAACGTGCCTCTTCATATCTGAACATGTCTCAAACTTCTCTGGAGGCAACCAAATATATTCCGCCCAACTTTTGCCTGGAAAAGATATTTATAGTTATAGTTTATAGTTTATTAGATTTGTATGCCACCCCTCTCCGAAGACTCGGGATGGCTTACAGCATAACAGTAATACAATACATTACAAATCCAATAATAAAAAATTTAAAGAATTTAAGAAAGCATTAATAACATAATAAAATCCCTAACTATGCAATCATACACATTCAACCTGATCTATCATACAGTAAGGCCGAACACATAATTAAAAAAAAGGGGGGGAGGTGGTAATTATTCCCACGCCCAGCAACAAAAGTGGGTCTTCAGAATTTTATGGAAGGCAAGAAGGGTGGGGGCTGTTCAAATCTCTGGAGGGAGTTGATTCCAGAGGGCCAGGGCCACCACAGAGAAGGCTCTTCCCTGGGTCCCGCCAGCTGACATTGTTTGGTTGACGGGACCCGGAGAAGGCCAACTCTGTGGGACCTAATCGGCTGCTGGGATTTGTGTGGCAGGAGGCAGTCTCGGAGATATTCTGGTCCGATGCCATGTAGGGCTTTATAGGTCATAACCAACACTTTGAATTGTGACCGGAAAGTGATCGGCAGCCAGTGCAGGCCACGGAGTGTTGGTGAAACATGGGCAGATCTTGGAAGCCCCACGATGGCTCTCGCGACCGCCTTGTGCACAATCTGAAGTTTCCGAACACTTTTCAAAGGAGGCCCCATGTAGAGAGTGTTGTAGTAGTCGAACCACGAGGTGATGAGGGCATGAGTGACTGTGAGCAGTGACTCCCGGTCTAAATAGGGCCGCAACTGGTGCATCAGGCAAACCTGGGCAAACGCCCTCCTCGCCACAGCCGAAAGATGGTGCTCTAATGTTAGCTGTGGATCGAGGAGGATGCCCAAGTTGTGAACCCTCTCTGAGGGGGGTCAATAATTCCCCCCCCAAGGGTAATGGATGGACAGATGGAATTGTCCTTGGGAGGCAAAACCCACAGCCGCTCCATTTTGTCAGGATTGAGTTTGAGCCTGTTGACACCCATCCAGACTCCAACAGCCTCCAGGCACCAGCATATCACTTCCACTGCTTCACGGACTGGACATGGGGTGGAGATGTATAACTATTGATGATACCTCACCCCATGCCCAGATAGCAGATTTCAGTGCTCAAGATAGCCACCAACAAGAACAATGGTGTGCCCGAAACTGGAGCCAGCTCAAGTTCCCTCTCTTTGGCTTTCTCTGTTTGTCTTCACCCAGCTAAGTTAACACCTCTGTCCATGGTGTGTTTGAAAGGTCTCTTATGGAACTCTTTCCTAAAAATCATAGAGCACAGTTGAGGAATTGGCCATTGTAAGGGGGGGTGGGGGATCACAATGGTCTTTATGGATTGATTCAAGAAAAAATGGCTGAATTTGGAGATTTGGAAACTGGTAGACAAAGATCTCCAAAGCTCATTAGGTTGGAGAAGACTTATGTAGGCTATAGGACTTCCCACCCTTCTCTTCTCCTTTGCTCTTCCCTGCCTCTCTTCTTTCTTTTTTTTCTTCTCCCTTCCCTTCTTCTCTCCTTCTCTGCTCTGCTCTGCTCTCCTCTCTAGTCTCCCTCTTCTCCTCCCCTTCCCTCCTCTCCTTCCATCCCCTCTCCAGTCCCATCTCCACTCCAGTCTTCCTCCTCTTCTATTCTCTCCTTTCCCCTTCCTCTCCTCCCCTCCTTTCCTCTTCTCTCCTCCCCTCCCCTTCTCTCTTGCAGGGTATGTGGTTATCTCAAGCCGTTCTGTATGAGTTAAATAAAGCTTACTTTTAATTCCAAACACATCAAGTCCACCTTGGTAAATCTTTATTTGTCAAGCAGCCCCCCCCCCCTTACCATTTCCTGACTTTGATGGCATGCTTTTCTCTTTAATAATACGAAGCGTGCCACATAAGAAATTGTGCTCGCTTCCTTCCCACACTCAGCATGAGGCTTTTGTTTGCTTCCTTTCTGGAGAGGTTGCACTTTCTGCAAAGCTTCAGGCTGGTCGCGTTGAGAAAGCCCAATCGGCAACAGGCTCCATTGTGTGATTGTATCCTCTGTTGACCTTTGATTTGAGGACATTGATTCCCTCGAGGAAGAATCTCTTTAAGTGGCTCTTGTGTACAACACAGTCGGCATTTTTGCCATGTGCTGAAAATACAACCCTGGACCTTCAGTGCTTTCCCTGCTTTTCAAGCTGTATCAGATGACCTCTTAGCATCTCCTGTTATGAGGATTTGAAAAGCTTCTTCGTCTTCATTCTTTCATCTTTCCTTTCCAATAAGCCTGTGGAAATGCAGACACCACTTTCCCAAAGATTTATCACCATCCATGTGTAGGACAACCCTTGGCAGACAATTCCAAGAATCCATGAGATACTTAGTGCTCTCTGAGATTGATTGTTGTTCTTTTTTGCAGATGTTTCATTACCCAACTATATAGTATCATCAATGCAAGGAAGGTAGAGGAGGCAGAGGAAAGAAATGAAGGGGGGAGGAGGAGGAGGAAGACTCAGGGGTCTTCTTGCAGATGTTTCATGACCCAACTAGGTTATCTCATCAGTGATAGATGGAATGGGTTCTGGAGAGGAGAAGAAGGAGGACGATGAAGAGGAGTAGGATTGTGGGGTCCTTGATAAGTTTGGTGATCTTCTTGCAGATGTTCTCATGATCCAACTAGGTTATACCATCAGTGCTAGAGGTGGATGGTGAAAAGTCCAGAGACTAGGCTAGGTAAAGACGGTTCCTTTATTTCAGCTCTTATAGGTAAGTGACAATCAGCGGAATACCGTCTGTTCAACCTGGGGAGAAACCGCTCTTTTTATACATTTGCGGCTCCCGCCAAAAGAGAGCAGCCCGCGTCTGAGCCAATCAGACGCGACTTCCTGTTTCCCGCTCAGACAGCGTTTCCACATGGAACCAACTATTTACAAGGATACAACAGATGGGTTGTAGAGAGAAGGAGGGGGACTGTGGGATCCTTGGTGAGTTTGCTGGTTTTCTTGCAGATGTTTCATGACCCAATTAGTCAACATGATCAGTGATAAAGGGGAATGGGGTTTATTTATTTTACTTTATTTATTTATTAGATTTCTATGCCACCCCTTTCCGAAGACTCAGGGTGGCTCACAACAGTAATAAAAACAATATAGCAGTGGAACAAATCTAATATTAAAAAACATATAAAACCCTATCATTATTTTAAAAAAATAAAAAATAAATAAATATATATACAAGTGGCTTGTCCTTGTATTAATAGCATTTAGTAATAGCATTTAGACATATACCGCTTCATAGTGCTTTTATAGACATATACCACTTCATAGTGCTTTTATAGCCCTCTCTAAGCAGTTTACAGAATCAGCATATTGCCATAACAATCCAGGTCATCATTTTACCCATCTGGATGGAAAGCTGAGTCAACCTTGAACCAGTGGTGAGATTTGAACTGCTGAATTACATCTAGCAGTTAGCTGAAGTAGCCTGCAGTGCTGCACTCTAACCACTGTGCCACCCCAGCTCATATGGTTCATGTGTTTTCTTCTTGATTGTTACTTGATTACGCTGTTGTCTCTTGTTGGATTATTTGTCTTGAGTTGATCATTCCTTGATTGTGATATTGTTTAGTGCTTGATTGTTGGTCTGATAGTATATAGAGTGGGCCACTTGTATATATTTTAACACGTTTTTTGCTGATAAAGTCGCTCAGATCCGGGCTGATCTCGACTCCAATTGGAAAACAGAGTCGACTGACAACGAGTCAGTTGAGGTGACTGGGGCACGTACTTGTCCACCTGTCTGGGAAGAGTTTGATCTGGTGACACGTGATGAAGTGGACAAGGCCATTGGAGCTGTGAGTTCCGCCACCTGTTTACTGGATCCGTGTCCCTCCTAGTTGGTCTCGGCCAGCAGGGAGGTGACAAGGAGCTGGGTTCAGGAGATTACCAACGCTTCCTTGGGGAGGGGAGTTTTTCCAACATTCTATAAAGAAGTGCTTGTGCGCCCCCTCCTCAAGAAGCCTTCCCTGGACCCAGCCGTACTTAATAACTATCGTCCAGTCTCCAAACTTTCCCTTTATGGGGAAGGTTGTTGAGAAGGTGGTGGCACTCCAGCTCCAACGGTCCTTGGAAGAAGCTGATTATCTAGGTCCCCAGCAGTCGGGTTTCAGGCCCAGTTACAGCACGGAAACTGCTTTGATCGCGTTGATGGATGATCTCTGGCGGGCCCGGGACAGGGGTTTATCCTCTGTCCTGGTGCTCCTTGACCTCTCAGCGGCTTTCGATACCATCGACCATGGTATCCTTCTGCACCGGCTGGAGGGGTTGGGGGTGGGAGGCACTGTTCTCCAGTGGTTCTCCTCCTACCTCTCTGGCCGGTCACAGTCGGTGTTAGTGGGGGGTCCGAGGTCTGGCTCCCTGCTATTTAATATCTACATGAAACCACTGGGTGAGATCATCCAAGGACATGGGGTGAGGTATCATCAACACGCTGATGATACCCAGCTTTACATCTCCACCCTATGTCCAGTCAACAAAGCAGTGGAAGTGATGTGCCAGTGCCTGGAGGCTGTTGGGGCCTGGATGGGTGTCAACAGACTCAAACTCAACCCGGATAAGATGGAGTGGCTGTGGGTTTTGCCTCCCAAGGACAATCCCATCTGTCCGTCCATTACCCTGGGGGGGGAATTATTGACCCCCTCAGAGAGACTCCGCAACTTGGGCGTCCTCCTCGATCCACAGCTCACATTAGAGAACCATCTTTCAGCTGTGGCGAGGGGGGCGTTTGCCCAGGTTCGCCTGGTGCACCAGTTGCGGCCCTATCTGGACCGGGACTCATTGCTCACAGTCACTCATGCCCTCATCACCTCGAGGTTCGACTACTGTAATGCTCTCTACATGGGGCTACCTTTGAAAAGTGTTCGGAAACTTCAGATCATGCAGAATGCAGCTGCGAGAGCAGTCATGGGCTTACCAAGGTATGCCCATGTTTCACCATCACTCCGCAGCCTGCATTGGCTGCCGATCAATTTCCGGTCACAATTCAAAGTGTTGGTTATGACCTTTAAAGCCCTTCATGGCACTGGACCAGAATATCTCCGAGACCGCCTCCTGCCGCACGAATCCCAGCGACCGATTAAGTCCCACTGAGTGGGCCTTCTCCGGGTCCCGTCAACTAAACAATGTCGGTTGGCGGGCCCCAACTCCCCCCAGAGATTAGAACTGCCCCTACTCTTCCTGCCTTCCGTAAACTCCTTAAAACCCACCTTTGCCGTGAGGCATGGGGGAATTGAAACACCTCCCCCAGGCATGTTCAATTTATACATGGTATGCTTGTGTGTGTGTCTGTTAGTATATGGGGTTCTTTTAAATCTTTAAATATTTTAATGTTATTTGGATTATTTATGATTTGTTCTATCTTGTTGTGAGCCACCCCGAGTCTTCGGAGAGGGGCGGCATACAAATCTAAATAATAAATAAATAAATAAATAAATATAAACAGAGAGCAAATCCACTCCCTTCTTGCACAAACGATGTTCCTTAGTTGGGTCCATGAAATGCCTGCAAGAAAACAACCGAACGCGGGGACCCCATAGTTTAGCCCTGAGCTACAAATATTCTTCTCTCTTACTCATGTCAAGAGTTCTCTGCAAACCAGCCAGCCATTCACTGATGATTTATTTCACAAATTCATAGTTCACTTTTCCCTTTCAGATTTGGTCCTCCAGCTCTCATTTTTTAAAAAAGAGGTCAATTTTCTGTTTCGTTTTGCTTTATGGTGTTTATTTATTCCTGCCTCCTTCAAAGAAGGGGCAGTATGAAACTTTTGTGATCCTGCCATGCTGTAAGAAAGCTGGAGTTTATATCTGCTCACTTGTCACAGCTTTGGAAGGAGAAGGCCCTTGTTCAATTCAGATCAAACAGGACAGGGATGGAGTTGTGGTTGGCTCTGGCCCAGCTCCTGCCCCAGGGAATGGGGAGGTGGATGCATGGGAAAATTCAACATGTCATAGGCCTGTGTTATTGCCAACAGAATCAGTTCAGAGTTTAGTTTCCTCGGACGAAGAAGAAGGTGGGAGTGACTCGGCAGAGGAGGGCTTGGCATACAGCCCAGGCAGTCAATCTCCCTTGATTCAGATGATGACATTTTGGACTCATGCAAGTGCAGAATTATGCGTAGAAGAGACCAAGTAAGAACATATTACAGGAAATAAGTGAGGCCACCTGTGTTTAGGTGGGGCTCCAGTAATTAGGGCTGCTGCTATAAATAGCAGCATGTGGGTTTGGCCGTTGTGGAAGAATATCTGATTGGAGTTCATCAGGAATCCTGTGTTTTCTGGAGTTTGTTGCTTTTTCACACCTTGGAAAACAAAGCAGAGCAACGTGTATGTGTTTGTCTCACTTTGTTGGAAGAAGAAGGGATGTGAAGTTTCTTCACAGCTGCTAGCTAAGTACTTAATGACTGCTTAAGGGAAATTGTACAGACTACCTGGTTGTTTTGGGAAGAGTGCTCTTTGCAATACAAAAAGAGTGCTTAGCTTATTTTGAATTTTGTGATAAAGAACGTTGTTTTGAATTTTCAAACGTGTGTGTGTCTGAAATTTGTACCCTTGAATTTTCGGGAGGCTCCTATCAGAGAGCCCGGCAGAACAGATGGAGAACATTTTTTTAGCTTGGGTGCCAAAAGGGCAGGTGTGTATACAATAACACACATGTGCATGCCCACACCCATAATGCAATGCCCTCCCCCAATGCATGTGTGCACAACTTATTTTATTTATTTTATTTATTTTTATTTATTCATTTTTATTTATTCAACTTCCCCTGCACTGTCCCTCACGTATGTGTGCAGACCTCACTCAAGCCTCCAGACTTCCAGTTGGCCCGTTGGGGCATTTTTCGACCTCCCCAGACTTCAGGAAAGCCTCCAGAGCCTGTGGATGACAAAAAAACAGGCCCAACAGGCCTACCAGAATAAACTCCTGGTAGGCCTGTTGGGCCTGTTTTTTGCCATCCGCATGCTCCAGTGGCCTTCTTAAAGCCTGGGGAGGGTGAAAATGGCCTATACCCACCCTCTGGAAGGCCAAAAATCAGCTACCCAGCATACACATGTTCAAAAGAGCTGACTTAGTGCAAGGGCTTGTGTGCCCTCAGATATGACTCTGAGTGCCATCGGTTCACCATCACTGAAATAGGATATCTGAAACACTACCCACTGTCCTAATGTTGCTTTGAGCTTCAGCCTATTGGCGTCCTTTGTCTGCTGAGACAATCCATTTGGGGTTCGAAGGCCTTTCCAAGACTCTGTGAGCAGGAGGAAAACATCAGAGGAAAACATCATTGATGAAGGGAGAAAAAAGAAAGAAATATATGAATCGAAAAGAGAAGCTTATACCTCAAAAGTCTGCGGAGAGGGGCGGCATACAAATCTAAATAATAAATAAATAAAAATAAATAAAATTGAGCCTGGTTCCATCACTTGGGACCAGACAGCTCCAGAATACTGCATTCTGAACATAATACTGCATTCAGTTTTGGTCGCCAGAACGTAAAAAGGATGTTGAGACTCTAGACAGAGTGCAGAGAAGAGCAACAAAGAGGATTAGGGGACTGGAGGCTAAAACATACAAAGAACGATTGCAGGAACTGGTTATGCCTTAAAAGAAGGACTAGGAGAGACATGATGGCAATGTTCCAATATCTCAGGGGTTGCCACAAAGGAATCAGGCTATTCTCCAAAGTACCTGAAGGTAGAACAAGGAGCAATGGGTGGAAACTAAACAAGGAGAGAAGTATCTTAGAACTAAGGAGAAATTTTTTGAGAGTTAGAAAAATTAATCCATGGAACAGCTTGCCTCCAGAGGTTGTGAATGCTCCAACACTGGAAGTTTTTAAGATGAAGTAGTACGTTATGTTGGATAACCATTTGTCTGAAGTAGTGTAGGATTTACTTCCTAAGCAGTGGGTTAGACTAGAAGACCTCCAAGGTCCCTCCCAACTCTGTTGTTGTTGTTTTTGTTTTTGTTTTTGTTGTTGTTGTTGTTGTTGTTATTATTATTATTATTATTATTATTATTATTATTATTATTATTGAACTTGGAATGGGGGATACCATTGACGGGGGGTTCTTGATTAAAAATAACTGTAGAGTCTAGTTATCTCTACAGTTAACGAGCCTTCTAGAGGTGGTTTGATTTTAATTTGCTTTATTAGATTACACACCAACAGAGTTGGAAGGGGCCTTGTAGGTCATCTAGTCCAACCCACGCCCAAGCAGGAGAACCTCCACTATTTCTGACATACACCACTGTAGTCTCTTCATGAAAGCTTCCCGCAATGAAGTCCCACAACTTCTGAAGGCAACTTCTGTTCCATCGGTTGATTGTTTTATTTTTATTTTACAAGATATCAGATATATGTATAAACATAAACATATGCAAAGTACATATAAATGAGGACAGTAAGACAGGAATAGTAGGCAAAATGGTTCGCTTATGCACACCCCTTACAAACATCTTAGGGATGTGTGAGGTCGACAGTTTGACAGTCTAAGGATGAAGTTTTGGGGTTTTGGGGATGAAACCATAGAGTCACCTGTTACCTAGTTTGGTAAAGAAACATCTGCAAGAAAACAATGATGCTCAGAGAGCACCAAGGACCCCAAAATTCAATCCTGTGCTACAAATATCCTCATGTATTGATTCAGCTCCACAAAATTCAAGTTGCCAAAGTTGAGAAACATTGGCCCAATTCATAATGTGGGAAGTTTGATCTGGGCTTTTCATGCAGTGTAAAGCTTTCCCTTATGGCTTGGCATTTAGGAGGGTGCGTGAACCCAATGCTACATGCCTTATTAAATAAACCCCAATTAAGCAAATGCCAGCTTATCTGCATGCAGGCATTGCTCTCCAAGAACGTGTGTCAAATTACATGGTGGTTTAGAAAAACATGTCCTTCGTTTTCTGGGCTTCCCTTTCCATGCTTGGATGGAGCAACATCTGCAGCAGGTGATACCGAGGTCAGACAACTACACATCTGAGCAGATGTTGAGTAACATATTGCTTCCTCTCCTGCGAGAGAAAAGAGTTCAGAGGCCTGGAAGATGCCGGGAACTCTCTGGAAGGATGCCAAATTGGAGAGAAGAAGGAAAAGCAGATAGATGATTATGCAGTCCAAGCCAAGCACTAAATCTACTGGTGAAGTACCACTGTTGGTATTACTTGATGCTCTGGAAACACAGAGATTAAGAAATTTCAGAACAAGCACTGTGTTTATTTCACTGGTGGCAAATAAAATAAAATAAAACAAATCAGGATGAATTCAAGCAGCACCTGTTCATGTTAGCCCGTTTTATTAAACAGCATCAGTTTTCATGAGTTACAGCTCACTTTTTTTATTTAATAGATTAACAGAATTGGAAGGGAGCTTGTCGGTCATCTAGTCCAACCCCTGCCTAAGCAGGGGCTACCACATGAACATGAATATGTGGGTTGTGGATTGCCTCGTTGTGAGTTTTCATCAGGGTTTTAGAATTTTCTTTTCTTTCTTGGCTTCTTTTTATTGCTATTTGTAATTTTGTAATTTTATACTGTTGTAAGCCGCCCGGAGTCCCTCAGGATTGGGGAACATAGAAGTCAAATTAAATAAATAAATATCATTTCTGACAGATGGCAGTCCAATCCCTTCTTCAAAGCCTGCAGTGATGAAGCTCCTACAACTTCTGAAGGCAAGTTCTGTTCCACGGGTTGATTGTTCTCACTGTCAGAAATGTCCTCGTTTCCAGGTTGAATCTCTCCTAGGTCAGTTTTCCATCCGTTATTCCTTGTCTGAACTTTGGGTGGTTTGGAAAAACCCCTCATCTCTGTGGCAGCTCCTCAAATTTGGAAAATACTATCAAGTCTCCCCTTGTCCCCCTCTTTGCTTAGATTAGCCATGCCCTGTTCCTGCAACCATTCATTGTAGGTTTTAGTTTCCAATCTCCTAATCATCCTGGTTGCTCTTCATCAAATATATCTTCATCAGATTCACTTCATCAGCTATATCTTGCAAAGAGTAGCAGAGAGTCCTCATATTTATTTATTTTATTTATTTATTTTGTCCAATGCACAATAATACACAATGAAGGTTGCAGAGGTTATACTCGAGTAAAATATATCAGAGAAAGAATAGAAGTAAAAAATTAGGAATAGAATATATCAATTAGAGAATAGAAGGGCATTATTAGAGTAGTATAAGAAGAATAGAATAGAAGAATAGTAGATACGATATATGAGATATAGGAGAGACAATAGGACAGGGGACGAGAGGCACGCTAGTGCACTTATGCATGCCCCTATAATATAGTGGGGACTTGCCATCGGTTCTTAAGCAAAGAAGTCACTAAGTGTGTTTACATTCTTCTTTCAGCTTTCCTTTGCTTTACAGACCCTTCCTGAATTTGCAAAAGATTGGGTTTGGGGAAGAAGCTCTGCTCCATGTGCAACCAAGCATAGTCGTTCCACCAAGCTTCAGCAGAGGGAGGTTTTAGAAGTAAGATCGGTCCATTTATTTCAGAGGAACTGATTCATGTCTCTCAACTGGTCCCAGTTTTCTCTTCCCAGAAAAAACAAGATGAAGAGAGAGACTGAGAAGAAAGCGGCAAAAGCTACGAATTAATCCTGAAAGTTGAACCCCACCTCATGGGATAAACAAGATGGTGTTCAACTTCCCAGAATTAATTCCTAGCTTTCACCGCTTTCTTCTTGTCTCTTTTTCATTATGGATTTTTTTTCCTTTTTGTAAAACCGTGGCAGTGATGGCCACCATCTAAATCACTGTTGTTGTTGTTGTTGTTGTTGTTGTTGTTGTTGTTGTTGTTGTTGTTTTTTTCCTTTTCCTAACAATTGGAGCCAAAAGCACTTTGAAGAACTAACTAAATCCATAAAAGGATTCAGCCTGATTGCTCTATAACAAACAGAGCAGTTTGGTACAGCAGGTGCCAAGCTACAGAGATGAAAAATGCCTGCCCACAAAGGCACCTGCTTGCATGCCTGCTTCAAATGATATGATTTGGAACAGGCTCAATCGGTAGATGGGAAAGTGGGACACCATTGTGTTCTGGCAATGTCCACTTGAGTGATTCACTGCCCTAGCAAGAGTGCAGAGAAGAGCAACCAAGTTGATTTTATTTATTTATTGGATTTGTATGCCGCCCCTCTCCACAGACTCGGGGCGGCTAACAACAATGATAAAAAACAACATGTAACAATCCAATTTAATAAAACAACTAAAAACCCTTATTATAAAATCCAAACATACACACACACAAACATACCATACATAACTTGTCATGGCCTAGGGGAAGGAATATCCTAACTCCCCCATGCCTGGAGACAAAGGTGGGTCTTGAGTAATTTGCAAAAGAAAAGGAGGGTGGGGGCCGTTCTAATCTCTGGGAGGAGTTGATGAGGAGACTGGAGGCTGAAACATACGAACAATGGTTGCAGGAACTGGGCCTGGCTATTCTGGTGAAGAGAAGGACCAGGGGAGACATGAGAGCAGTCTTCCAATATTTGAGGGGCTGCTACAGAGAGGAGAAGATCGAGTTATTTTCCAAAGCACTCAAAGTCCAGGCAAGGAATAATGGATGGAAACTGATCAAGGAAAGGTTCGACCTGGAAACAAGGAGGAATTTTCTGACAGTGAGAACGATCAACAAGTTGTGGGAGCTTCATCACTGGAGACTTTCAAGGGGAGATTGGACTGCCATTTGTTGGGATTTGGGCGGGGGGTTGAACTAGATGACCTGCAAGATCCCTTCCAACTCTGCTAATCTGTAAATCCTTTAATGATAAGGGCTCTGGAGGCTAAATCGTATAATAAATATCTAAGGGAACCAGGTACGTTTAGCCTAAGGAAGAGAAGACTGAGGAGAAGACATCAATAGCAATCTTGCAATATTTGAAAGGCTTTCACAGGGAAGAGGGAGTCAATTTATTCTCCAAAGCCCCTGAGGAAGAGGAAGAGAAACAATGGATGGGAGATCATTAAAGAGAGATCCAACCTAGAACTAAGGAGAAATTTCTTGATAGTGAGAACAATGAATCAATGGAACAGCTTCCCTCCTGGAATGGTGGTTATTCCATCACTGGAGCTTTTCCAAGAAAAGGTTGGGTAATTATTTGTTTGGGAATGGTATAGGGTCCTCCTGCCCTGGGCAGGGGTGGGGGTCAGACTAGAAGATCTCCACAGTCCTTCCAGCCTGAGGATTCTATGATTCTCCAGAAAGAAGTGAAATGAATTGCAGCCATCTCTTTTTTTTCTTCAATTTCACTTCAGCTGCAACGGCAGTTTCTTGGATTTTGATGTTCCTGCTTGCAATTTTTGTGGATTTCAGGCTTTTTATTTATTTTTGTCAAGTATGTATTGGTACTACACAAAGATATAATATTTATATACGTGATATTGGTACAAATAATAGAGCAACACTAGGACAGGAACGGTAGGCATGCTGGTGCACTTATGCATGCCCCTTACTGACCTCTTAGGAATCGGGAGAGGTCAACAAGGTAAAGGGTAAAGTTTTGGGGGTTTGGTGATGAAAGTCCAGTTTTCCTATTTACTATAGTCAAGTTTGTAGTGGTTAACTTTGAGTTTGTATCTGTTTTGTGCTCATGTGTTGTTGTGGTTGAAGCTGAAGTAGTCGTTGACAGAAAGGACATTGCAGCAGATGATTTTATGGGCTAGGCTTAGGTTGTGTTTAAGGCAACATAATCAGTGAAGGGCTACCAAATTTTTTACTACCACACTGTGGGCGTGGCTTATGCATTTTCTTTCAACATCTTTCAGTGCAAATTGGGTGCTCTGGGGTGGAGCTCCATTTTTGCTACCCCACTGCATTCCCCACCCCCAATCTGGGCAGTAGCCCATCTCTGGGCGTAGTTCTAAGCTTTCTAAGCCTAGGATTTCAAGTCTGATTGCGTAGGGTATTCTGTTGCGAGTGGAGGAGTGGAGGGTTCTTCTCGTAAAGTATCTCTGGATGTTTTCTAATGTATTTATGTCTGAAATATGGTGTGGGTTCCAGATAGATGAGCTGTATTCGAGGTCTGGTCTGGCGAAAGTTTTGTATGCTCTGGTTAGTAGGATTAGGTTAACAACTCAATAATAATAAAAATAATAAAAATAAAAATAATTATTGTTGTTGTTGTTGTTGTTGTTATTATTATTATTATTATTATTATTATTATTATTATTATTATTATTATTATTATTATTTAGATTTGTATGCCACCTCTCTCCGAAGACTCGGGGCATCTTTTTGGAGATGTTGTTGCAGTGGGCTTTGGCACTTAGGTCATTTGAAATGAGTATTCCAAGCTCTTTTACAGAGTGAGGGTTGTCTGCAAGGTCTTGTTTATTTATCTTGTATTTGGTGTTCTGATTCTTTTTGCCGATGTGCAGGAAAGAGCATTTGTTGTTTGAGATTTTGAGTTGCCAGATGTTTGACCATTCAGACAGAGTCAAGGTCTTTTTGGAGTTGCCTGGGTTGGATTTTGACCCAGCAATCTGAACCACTCAGTGCTGAAAGGAGAAGAGATGAATGGGGGGGGGGGGGGGAGAGAACTCTGGTGCTTGTGTAGTATTCAGCGGGCTCCTCCTGCTGGCTGTCTGGCAGAGCGGAGAAAAGGGGGAAATAAGAAACTAGGGAGGGAATTATCAGTTATCAAAATTTATCAATTATCCAAGTAGACTCCAAACAAAATTTTGAAAATTTGCACCTATAAATCTAGTTAATACAATCTTATTTTAATAATTTTTATTTCTCACTGTAATTTAAAAATTTGATTCTGGACCTTAACAAAGCTTAAGCTACTTATTATATATATACAGGTACTTAGTATCTAGTCAGTTAATATATGTGTAAAATGAACGGAAAGAAATATATTTATTGTACAGTAATGCAAAACTTAATTATATAATGATATAAAACTTAATAAATTTATACTCTGTGTAATGCAGAAATGTAAAACTTTGTAATATAAAACTTATAGTATAAAACTTATAAACTTTAAAATATAAAACTTAAGAACACTTAGTAATATAGTATAAAACTTAATAAACTTGCACTCTGAAAAATATAATATTAAACTCAATAAACACCAATATTGCTAATCACAAATTAAACCGTTAAACAGTTAATTAGCCAACTCAGAGAAGACAAAGTAGGACTTTTCCTCCAAATGAGAATAATTTACTGGCTTGTATCAGAGATTGCATGGTTTACTAAGCCGTGGTGGCGCAGTGGTTAGAGTGCAGTACTGCAGGTTATTTCTGCCGACTATATTAAAAATAAGACTGCCGTCTGCCTGCAATTTGGCAGTTCAAAATCCCACCAGGCTGAAGGTTGACTCAGACTTCCATCCTTCCAAGGTGACTAAAATGAGGACCCAAACTGTTGGTGGCAATGGGCTGTAAAGCGCTTAGAGAGGGTGGAAAAGTACTGTAAAGTGGTATATAAGTCTTAAGTGCTATTGCTATTGCTAGTGATGGTGAACCTTTTTTGTTTTGGGTGCCAAAACGGGTGGTGTGGTGTGTGTGTCCACACCCATAATTCCATGTCTCCCCCCCCCCCCCCCCCGTGCAAGTGCATGTGACACCACCACCACACTGCCGGCACACAATGGCATATCTGTTTTTTGCTTTCCCCAGGCTTCAGATCTTCTTCCAATTGGGAAAGGGGTCATTTCTGACCTCCGGAGGTCCTGGGGGCGTGGTGTTGGCAAGGCCATTTTCTTTCTCCCCCCCCCCCAGGATCCCCTAGAAAGGCTCTGGAGCTTGGGGAGATCAAAGAATGGGCCTCCCACAACCCTTCTGGAGGCTGACAACAGACTGCTTCCTGAATCCCAGTGAGCCCAGAAGGCCTGAAAATCAGCTGTCCAGCACGAGCATATGCACCAGACCTGAGCTCACATGCCCACTGATATGGCTCTGCATGCCACTTGTGGCAACCCAAGACAAGGTTTGCCGTCACAGCTATGGAAGAAGAGTAGGAAGAGCTGAGTGGTGGTGGGGTCAAGAGAATCGTCAGCCTAGTGTCGTGACATTGCCACAAACAGTCTAGTCCAACTCTTCTTGAAATCAATCGACCTTTATCTGGTGCTGATTTAGTACTGAACTTGTCTTGAGCAATAAATTTTCTTAGCTATAATTTAACATGGGGTCCTGATGCTTTGCACCAAGCAAAGATGGTGCTTTTAACTCATCAAAAATGCCAACCCAGACGTATTAGACTGTCTAGTGTTGGGCTGTCAGCAACTGTGTGATGAAATCTTTTAGAGGATGGAAAGTTCCTAACTGAATCCATTTTGGTGTCCCAAAGGTGCTTTCTTTTAAAGAGGCAACTGGACTGTCTGTTGTTGTTGTTTTTGAAGACATTTTCTTTGAAGACATTTTCTTTGAAGACATTTTGCTTCTCAACCAAGAAGCTTCTGCACAGTTCCAACCCACTAAGGCAGAAACTTTGCCACCCCCAGGATAAAACACTCAGACATAAATTGAGCAACTTGGTATATGCAGTACAATGCAGTGAGGCATTGTAGATCTGTACATTGGGGAAACAAAACAACTACTTCACAAACGTATGACACAACATAGGCAAACATGCATGTACAAAGGCCACTCTTTTGAAGACAGCAAAGGCCACATTTTGGACAGAGAGGACAGCTGCTTTGAAAGAGGGGTCAAAAAAGTCATCTACAGCATGTCAAATTTGAACGACCCTCTCTCAATAGAGGGGGAAGGATACAATATCATCTATCTCCAATCTATGACACAGTTCTTTCAGCAGTCTACAGAGAGGGGTGGCATACAAATTTAATAAATAAATAAAAGTTTCAAGAAGGCTCTACACCCATTTGCACCACTCAGGTGACCTCTGAAGACACAGATAAATCTCCAAGTGGCCTCAATGACTCTTTCAAAGGATGCAAATGACCAACTGCCTGTAAGGAGTATAAATCCTTCCATTCCCCACCATCCAAGACAGAGCTGAAGAAGATTCTTGGACGAGAAGCGAAACGTCTTTTAAAAAAACCAACACAGAAAGTCCAGTCACCTCTTGAAAAAGCATCTTTGGAACAACTGTGACCTGGAAGACTGAGAATCTCCATAGACATCCATTCTGATGGTCAGCAGTGTCCTGAACATGGTACAAATCTCTTCCTTCTGAAAGCTCTGGAGATGCCAAGGTTGACCTCCTGGAATATATATATATATATTGGTAGGCTACAAAATATTTTGTCTTCCATCTATGCAAAAGATGAGGTGGTGAATTCGCTAGGCAGGAGACATTAAAGTAATTCTTTGGCAACGCTGGACACCTGGGAAACTATTGCCCTGAGGAGCACCTGGTTACAACCTAATAACAAAGCTCTTCCCTGCCTACCTTCAACCTCCGTAACTGCTGCTGCAATAAATAGTAACAGACACCGTGGCCCTGAGCAAGTCTGCTTTTGATTCAGTCTGAACCAGCAAGCTATGAAATGAACTCACTGTTGGCAACTGTGGAAAGAAAAATTCCAGAAAGCACAACTTTGAAAATACAAAATAAATGACTACCTTCTGCTCAATGTCTGAAAGAAGAGAATTCAGACCCTCTACTCCTCCTTCCTCACCCCCAGCCCCAAATTCTTGCTCTATTTGGTCTGGTTTGCTTTACATTATTTCCAACTGGAAGAAGGCAAATTGACTTCAGATCCCCCTGTTGCTTGAAACCACAAATAAGATAAGATTTGATACTTTTAAAATCTTTTACTTTGCAGGGATGTGGCTGGCTCACTGGCTGCTCTGTGCTTAATGTGGTAACTGCATTGATCCATTTCTGGATATTTCTCCCTCTAGATTGATTCATAACCACACAAAACCAATAGGAACCTAAGCAAGCTTAGAATGATGTGCCTCTAAGTCTTTCCCTGATCTAGCTACATGTGTTGTTCACATTAGAACATTCAATATGATGAGGATTGGAAATTCTCGAAGAATTCATCATGATGAAAATGCCAGAATTATGGTGGCACCACCATAAGTGGTGCCAAAGTGATGGATAGCTGCTACTCTGAAGTCTAGTTTGAGCTGAGGATGGACAATGCTATTTCCAAAAGCACCTGAAAGCCAGACAAGGACTAATGGATGGAAACTGATCAAGGAGAGATTCAACCTGGAAATAAGGAGGGACTTTCTGATAGTGAGAACAACCAACCAGTGGAACAAAGGTTGCCTTCAGAAGATGTGGGAACTTCATCACTGGAAGTTTTCAAGAAGAGACTGTACTGCCTTCTGTCAAAAAATGGTGCAATGTCTGCTGCTTGGGCAAGTGGGAGGGGGGGTTGGACTAGATGACCTATAGGATCCCTTCCAACTCTGTTAATCTGGATTTATCTAAGATAATCAAACACCTGGAGACTAAAACATATGAAGTACGGTTGCAGGAACTGGGCAGGGCTCTTCCAAAGAAGAGAAGGACCAGGAAAGACATGATAGCAGTCTTCCAATATTTGAGGGACTGCCACAGAGTGGCAGGGGTAAAGCTATTTTCCAAAGCACACAAAGGCCAGACAAGGAATAATGCATGAAAACTCATCAAGGAAAGATTCAACCTGGAAATAAGGAGGAACTTTCTGACAGTGGGAACAATCAACCCGTGGAACAGAAGTTGCCTTTGTAAGTTATGGGAGCTTCATCACTGGAGGCTTTCAAGAAGAGATTGGACTGCCATCTGCCAGAAATGGTGTAGAGTCTCCTGCTTGGGCAGGGGTTGGACTAGATGACCAGAGTTGGTCCCTTCCAACTATGTTAATTTGGGGGGGGAGGGGGAAACTACAGGTCCATCAAGGCTGGCTTGCATCTTTTCCTAGATTTCAGACAAAGGACTTGGTGGCATTGGTTAAAAAGAAGAACTAGGAGAACTGGTGACTGCCTGTCCCATCTCTCATCGGCATAGTTCCCTCTAAGCTGAGCAGTGAGCAATCGCTCACTTAAAAATCATCATCAACTCAGAGTTTTCCAAACCTGCCCAGAAGCCGAGAGGGAAAGAGAGAGAGAGGAAGAGAGGAAGGAAGAGAAACAGATAGAAAAAAGAGAGGAAGGAAAAGAGAAAGAAAAAGAATGGGAGTAAGGAAGAGAGAAAAGAAAATCAAAATCTAGTTTGAAACTAGCTCAACTATTTAAGTGGCATTTTGATATTGATAGAGTTGCCTTATTATGAGCTCACTGTTATAGACACACAGTACAGTATATTATTTTGAAATTCTCTGAGGCAAAACAGGGTGGGTTTTTTATTTGTTTGTTTATTTATTTATTTATTATTTCTGTGCCACACGGTCCCGAAGGGACTGCCGCTCAGACACTATACTGTTCCGCCCACCCCCCCAAAAAAATTAGAGGGAACACTGCTCATCGGTGCTTCCTTTTTATTTCTTTTTTTAAACCACTAGAAATTTAAGCACAACCAAGAAGCGCTGCTTCTAACTTCTCGTAATCTCCCCATAATCTCAGAGACCTGCAAAACAAATGTGTCTCTGAGATCCGTCGCTTGTATTGTATTTGTAAGGATGGAATAGAATGCAATGTTAACCCTGGGATGGCGGAAAAAACCTTTCCAGCTTAGGCCGCCTGCTGGTTTTAATTAGTTCCAACTTTATACGAGCTAAACTTCGGAGACCGTCCCGAGTTGGGAAGGTTACACTTTTCCAAAGTTTGGGGAAGGAGGAGGGGGAGGACAAGGAGAGATTTTCATCTCTGGGTTCTATGGAGTGGATAATGGGAAGCAGCTGATGGATCTTGCCCTTGATGTCGGCTGGTTCCCTGCCAAGAGCGGAGGTGAAAGTTCAGGCGTAGCTCATGCTGCCAAAGTTTTCTCTCAGAGAGAAATTGAGGCATGTATGTCCCTGTGTGTGGCATGCATGTCTGTCTGTTAATAGTTTCTCATTAAGGGCTGTTCTGTGCTCCATAGAAATGTTACAGTATTGGGTCTTTTTATATAAAAGATATAAGATTGTCGCTTATATCATTTTTGTGCACTGAAAGCTTCTGCACCGAAGACAAATTCCTTGTGTGTCCAATCACATTTGGCCAGATTAAAAAATTCTATTTTCTATTCTATTCTATTCTATTCCATTCCATTCTATTCTATTCTACCCTCTACATTCTATTCTATTCTATTCTATCTTATTCTACACTACTCTACTCTCTACTCTCTATCCTCTAGCCTCTATCTTCTATCCTCTATCCTCTATTCTCTATATTCTATTCTATTCCCTTCCAACTCTAATAAATAATAAATAAATAAATTTAAATAATAAAATAAGATAAAAATAAAATAAATATTGCATGATTTTCTCTCAGTTTCTCTCAGTAAAAGCTCTTTCTATTCAACCTAATGGATTCCAGAGTCTTGCTTTCCTGAGGGGATCAACAGGGGTCAGAACTGCCTATTAGGCCACCATCATTTTCTACATTAAATGAATGCTGAACGAGGGGTCAGGGTGAAGAAGAGTTCATCATTGTCCATCCCTTTTAGAAGACATAATATCAGGTTGCCCAAACAGGAGTTTTGGATCCAGCACACATCTTCTTAGCTTCTCAAAGATGTCCTGCTTCTCAAGTGAGAAGTCATATCTGGAGACCAACATGCCTTTTGTATTCCCTGGGAATGCAAGACACAGTGCACTTGCTTCCAACTAATGCTTAGATTCTGGTGGGGTGCCCAAGTCAATTGGTTTGAGAATGATGGTGTCTCCTCTTGTTGCCAAGAAAATAAGCGAGCAACGACTGATGATGGAGGACTCATTTTCTCTGGAGGAACTTTCCTGGATAGCCAATAGCAATTCCATGATGGCAACCTGGGGTCATAGTCTCTGTTTCTAATTAAAATGAGTTCTCACTCTTACGCTCTCTCTTTGTCTCTCTCTGTCTCCCTCTCTCTGTGTCTCTCTCTCCCTCCCCCCTCTCTCTGACACACATACAATTTGTCTCTCTCACTCTCTTGCTCTCTCACTGTCTCTCTCTTTCTCTCTCTCTCTCTGTCCCCTTCACTGTCTCTCTGTCTCTCTCTCCCCCTCTCTCTGTCTCTCTCTGACCCCCCTCTCTCTTTCTCTCTCTCTCTCTCTGTCTCTCTGTTTCTCTGTCTCTTTCTCTCTCTCGCTTCCCCCTCTGACTCCTTTTAAGCTGCCTTGGAGCTATTAATTCTGCAGAGTAATCCATTAATGGCCATGACCTTAATTGAAAGGAGAGGAAAAATATGTTGTCATTAAGGAAAGAGGGAAAAGAAGGAAGGAAGGAAGGAAGGAAGGAAGGAAGGAAGGAAGGAAGGAAGGAAGGAGTAACAGTATCAGATCAATCATTTCCTTGCTTCTTCTTGAAGTCCCTTCTTTAATTAGCTGGCCGAACACAAGGAAACAATACCTGAAAAGAATAGCCTGACTGCAGAACAACTAGAAGAAGCTGGCCCTAATTAAGAAAACATCTGCCTTGTTTTCAAACTCTGCCATCACTGGTGGAAAGGCATGACCTAATTCATTTGCCTAAGCTTGGAACAATCTTAAAAACAATACTTGGGAAAGAGGAATGGAATGGCCATTGGATATCCTTAATTATAGGTGACATAGTGTTGTTCCTGATCTCAAGGATGTAACTGAGATGCTTGGAGGCAGAAATGATAAGCGCAAGCAACTAGTTCCACATACAAAAGAATCAAGTTAATTACTATATTCTATACTAGTAGCTAGATACCCATGCTTTGCTATGAAACTATGTGATTGGGCTTGATAAATTGACAACTAAAGCTTGAAAATTAATGAGTAGTTATGATTGGGCTTGGTACGTTGATACTTAAAGCTTGAAAGTTTATGTAGAATGTGTAACTCCTTAGTATTAGAGTGTGCTACTATAAGGCAACTGGCAGTTGGAACAGAGTTCTTTTCAAATGGGAAGGGGGAGTAGAATGTCTAAACTCCCAGCCTGCAGGCCAGATGAGTCATGTGCTGGCCACGGCCATGTCTGGTTTAGCAAAAGGGTAGCATCAGAATGTGTTAATATAAGGCAACTGGCAGTTGGAACAGAGTTCTTTTCAGATGGGGAGGGGAAATAGAACGTCTATCTCCTTAGTATCACAACGTGTTAATATAATACTGTATAGTAAGAAATACTAATGATCTGATGATCATTTTGAAAAATCCTTCCTTAGCGAGCACCTAGAACCAAGAGGAACATACATGCCAAGTTTCAAGTTTGTAGGCTTTACAGTTCTGGAGATTTCATGATGAGTGAATAGTATTTGGCTTTTATATACTGTATATAGATTGCCTATAGTATGAGAAACTCTTCAGGCTGCTCTCCTTCTCTTAGGAATAAATAGAGAAGGTTCCATGATACTTGGTTGGGGTTCAGTCTTAGGCCTTTTGCAACTGCACGAAAACTCAAGCTTAATGGCCTACTTGATTCCTTCTCCTTGCCCAGTTGGGAGTTTCCAAAGAACATGCAGCTGTGGATAATGTCAAAAGAGTAGCAACATGCTTATGGTATTTCCTTCCAAAGTGCAGCCTTCTGCCAGTCAATTCAGCTGATTGATTTGTCATATACAGTATAAATCAGTTCATGTACAAGGAAATAGGACTTTTGCCATCTTTAATGCATAGTTGGCACCTTGCTGCTGGTTGATTTGCATAATATATGTTCTGCTGGCGTGTCCCAACTGCCCGTAATTACAGGGTAATTAATCCCAAACAGACACACACCACACGATAGAAGAAAAACCAAAAGTCTTTATCAACAGAAAAACAGAAATAGCTCCCTTTTTAAATGTCAAAGGGATTTTCTGATACACACAAGGACAGGTTAAATGCAATCCAATTTCTCACCCAATAACTGGGAAATTGAGTCCAATTCTAACGTCCAGAAAGTCCACACACAAACATGAACAGGGAAACAGCAAAAACCACGATCTTGATGAAACTATGAATCAGATAAACTGCCACGAGGCTAAACCAGCACGCTGCTCTTTTATCTGTAGCACTAATTACAGCAGCCCCACCCAACCACAGGTGGCCTCACTTATCTCCTGTAATAATCCTTCAGTTGTTCTCTCCTATGCATCACTCTCCGCATGCGTGGATCTGTCATAAGTTCTTGTTCAGAATTCAGGGATGATAAGGATAATTGATCTCCTCCTGGGCTGTCTGCCAAACTCCCCCCCTTCTCTGCTACTCATGCTTCCTTCATCAGAGGAGCCTTCGTCAGGAGATTCTATTGGAAGCAAAACAGACCCATGGCCTGTGGATGTTTCCCCCACATCTACCTCCATATTCCTTGGGGCAGGAGCTGGGCCAGAGCCAACCACAACAATATATAAGATTGTAATTATATTGAGCAGGTCATTGTTGTTATATGTCATCCCCCTCCCCCTCCTGCTTCTTTTCCTCCTCCTTTTGTGGTCGAAAATGGTACAATGCATGCCAACTGTGTCAGGCCGAAGCCATTTTATTTGGAGTCTTTGGCCTGCCACACGTTATGCTATTTTAAAATGTATGCTTAGCTTTGGGAATTTGGCCAGGACAGTTGCACGAGGGATGTCTGTATGTAGCCATAACAAATTCCTTCTAGATGGTCAAAGTCATCCTTTATGTTCTCACTCCAGCACCTGCATGGAAGGAAATGGGAGTTGCTGCCAAGTTGACAGATGAAGATTGGTCAGTGTGATTGACTTGGGGTTATGTGGACAAGGGTTTGAACTTTCAACTGGGTGGAGAAACTCCTGGACTTCAGATTCGGATTTCTCCCAGATGTGCCAATAAATTGAAACTTTGAGGAATACTTAGCTTCAGACTCTTGTTTAAATTTTGATGATATTTGAACCCTGACAAACTGTACATAATGTTTCCTTCTCATTCTGTGACGTTCCCTATTTCTGCAGCCTCCATTATTCATTCTGGGCATCGCTGAATGACTAACTCTGGTGATGCCAAGGGCATTTGCCAATACTCTATATCTCTCCTCTTCCTCTTCTCCATTTATTAGGAAGGTTGAGGTCGAAATCAAGCAAAGGAATACTGCATTCAGTTTTGGTCACCATGGTGTAAAAAGAATGTTGAGACTATAGAAGGAGTGCAGAGAAGGGCAGCAAAGATGATTAGGGGACTGTTGTGGTTGGCTTCAGGCCAGCTCCTGTAGCTGGGGATTTTGATGTAGAACAATGGGAGCCATCTGTTTACAGAAGACCAGTCTGACTGCAGCCAGATGCCTCAGACAGTGAAGCAGAATCAGAGGCAGAGAAAGGCAGTGAGCAGGAAGAGACATACAGGGGAATGGGCTCAACCAGCCCACCAGCTAGAGGTTCCTTGTACTCAGAAGAGGAAGATGTCATGAATAATCCTATCCTGAATCCATGTGTCAGGAGAATGTTGAGAAGGCAGGAGCAGCTGCGGAAGCATAGAAACAAATGATAGAACACAGCTGTTAAGAGTTAATGATGCTGCTGAAACCCTGATAAAAAAGGGAGGGTCAGAGTGCTTTGTGTGGGTGTTTATCATTTGCATTTGGAAGAAAGAAACCTTGTTGCAGCATGGTTGCATTTTGGTTTGGATTTCTGTGAACTCTCTGGCACTCAAGCAGGAAAGGCTGTGTGGATTTGAGTGTGGAATTCTGACTTTATAGACTCATAAATCAACATTGCTCTGGCACAAGCCTAAACATATCAGGTGGACTTTAAATGAGTAACCCTAACCTTCTGGACCCATAAATCAGTACTAGTCTTGCATTCAAGCAGGTGTTTAGCCTTTGTACATAAAAGAGACCTTCTTGATTTATTGCTCTCCTGTCATGTATTTGACTTATTTCTATAATGGGTGGCTAGTAATAGCCAGGCAGAACAGAGGCTAAAACATATGAAGAATGGTTGCAGGAACTGGGTATGTCGAGTTTAATGAAAAGAAGGACCAGGGGAGTCATGATTGCAGTGTTCTAATATCTCAGGGGTTGCCACAAAGAAGAGGGAGTCAGGCTATTCTCCAAAGCACCTGAGGGTAGGACAAGAAGCAATGGGTGGAAACTAATCAAGGAGAGAAGCAACCTAGAACTAAGGATAAACTTCCTAACAGTTAGAACAATGAATCAGTGGAACAGCTTGCCTCCAGAAACTTAGAACTAAGAAGAAATTTCCTGACAGAACAGTTAATCCGTGGAATGGCTTGCCTCCAAAAGTTGTGAACGCTCCAACACTGGAAGTTTTTAAGATGTTGGATAACCATTTGTCTGAATTAATGTAGTGTCTCCTGCACACGCAGGGGGTTGGACAAGAAGACCTCCAAGTTCCCTTCCAACTATTATTATTATTATTATTATTATTATTATTATTATTATTATTATTATAAATGGGATAAAAATAAAGGTCCGAAAATGGAGTGGCCATCAAGGTATCTTTGTCAATATCCTCATAGAAACTGCCTCTCTGTGGAGACTGACCACAAAAGTCAGTGAAGATTATCTTTAAAATATAGTAATGATCTCTTATCTTTGGAGGCCAATTTGATGGGTTGACTGATCTTGGTGGAAGGAACAGATGTTTTGAAAAGAGTTCAGAACCATGGCAACCTCAAAAGGGTAGAGCGTTTTTCAATGCCTTATTTGAATTCCTCCCCTGGATTTCTGTTGCAGCTCCCTGTCGCTAGTTGGCACCACAATTTGGAGAGGAGCTTCTGGTTGAGGGGGGAAGCAAGGCACGCCAGGAGGAGACTCTATGGAAGGGGCAGATTTTCTGGTCAGCTCCACAATTGTTAAGGCTTTTGGTTAGTGTTGTATCTTGAAATGGCTACCTTGTATTTCCTGTAGATAGTTTGTTCCGTCTTCCAGCGCTGTCTGAGCTGAATCAGGAAGTCGCTCCTGATTGGCTCAGACGCGGCTGGCTCTTGCTTTGGCGGGAGCCGCAAATGTATAAAAGAAGCGGTTTCTCCAAGCAGAGTCAGTCGGTACTCGCTGAATTGTCACTTGCCTTGCTGAGCTGTCACTTGTTCTCTGAGCTGAATAAAAGTACCGATTTGTTTGAACCCTGTCTCTGGGTCTACTTCACTGGCGACGAACGGACGGAAGAAACACCGCGTGCAACATGAGCAACGTCCAGATCGGCCGGGCTCCAGAATTCTTCGACCCCGAAAAAACGTCCTGGGACGAATACATGGCCACCTTCGAGATCTTCCTCGAGGCGGCAGGGATACAGGACGCCGAAGCCGATCGCAGACGGGCTATTTTTCTGAATTACTGTGGCCCAGAAATCCGTGGCCTTGCCCAGACTCTCACCGACCCGCAGCCAGCAAGAACCGTCGCTTGGGACGTCCTACAAGACAAGCTAGCGAGCCACTTCAAACCGACCAAACCAGCCATGGTTTTTCGGCATCAGTTCTCCATGATGGCTCAGAAGGAAACGGAATCAATAAACCAGTTTACAACGCGACTTCGGACGGTACTTGCACAATGCAAGTTTAAAGACCCGGAAGCTCGCCTCACCGATGCCTTGGTTTTCGGCATGAGAAGCGCCACGGTGAGGAACAAACTCCTCACCGAAGACGAGCCGACTCTACAAACCGTGATTAAACTAGCGCAAACCGCAGAAGCCGCCGACGCAGCAGCTAGAGAATTAAAAGAACACGGAAGGCGAGAACTCATCGCCAAGATTGACTCCGCATCTCCCCGCGCCGTGGAATCAGACGACCCCAGTCAACCAGCTCACAACGGGGACAACTGTTTCCTGGTACAAGACCAGCCGAGACACCACAGAGCTACTCACCACCCAGCCCCCTGCGCGGGCTGCCGAGGAAACCACCAGCGCCATCGATGCCCTTTCCGAGACGCCACATGCCGCCGCTGCAACCGTCGAGGCCACATCGCCATCGCATGCAGAGCAACGGCACCAGAGGAGACATTCGCCACACCGCAACACCAACGACCACAAAACCAGACGCCCCAACCGCGAGAAAATCGACCGTTCCGCTATTCGGGCCAAAGGAACTACTCAACCGCTAACCGCGACTACTCTAGAGGTAACACTCAATTTTCCGTGAATAACACGGCAACAAAAAAAGGGGCCAAAATTGTTATCTCGCTGTTACTAAATAACCAACCATGCTCGATGGAGCTTGATACTGGGTCGAGGTATACCATTATGCCGTGGGAGAAGTTTAAATTGTATATGCCTAATCTGTCTAAATCTGATCTAAAACAAACCTCTTTAGTGATTAGAGATTTTCAAGGGGGGGTAATCTCGGTCCTGGGAACAGCAAATGTACCTATTGTATTCAAGAATGTCAAATGTACCCTACCCATGCTTATTGTAACAGGGGCTAAGCACTCTCTCTTGGGGTTGGCTTGGATGGAACCTTTGGGGATTGAAATTTCGGGTGTGTGTAATGTAAACTGTGATAATATGCCTAACTTTGTGCAAGAGTTCCCCGAAGTGTTCAGCCCCACCTTAGGATCGTATAAGGGACCCCCTATATCATTTTCCATTGACCCCAAGGTCCCACCAGTCAGGCTCAAACCTCGCAGGGTACCCCTTCCGCTTCTCCCCAAACTAGACCTGCAGCTTGATAAACTTATAAGCCAAGGTATTTTGGTCCCTGTAGAACAAGGGCCATGGGAAACGCCCATAGTTACGCCTCTGAAGCCAGATGGTTCGTTAAGAGTTTGCGCTGACTATAAATCTACCCTAAATAAGGCCCTCCAACATCACCCCTACCCCATCCCGGTGGTACAACAACTCCTACACTCCCTGGGGGAAGGGAAAAGGTTTGCAAAAATCGACCTCGCGCAAGCTTACCAGCAGCTTCCGGTCGATGAACAAACAGCAAACGCACAAACAATTGTAACGCACAGGGGGGCTTTCAAATGCACGAGGTTACAGTTTGGGGTGAGCATAGCCCCAGGGATATTCCAGAGCATTATGGAACGCCTATTGTCAGGGGTAAATGGGGCCATTCCATATTTTGATGACATCTTAATTGCAGGGGAAAACCAGGAACAAGTAAACAAAAGAATAAGGGAAGTACTTAAGAGGTTACAGGATAAAGGGTTAAGAATCAAGCCTGACAAATGTGTCTGGGGAACCAACAGTATAAAATTCCTAGGATATAAAGTAGACAAAGAAGGTATCCACCCCACAACAGAGAAGCTGAGAGCCATTAGGGAAGCCCCAGAGCCACAAGATAAGAATGAGCTGCAGGCATTTTTAGGCCTCCTTAATTTTTATTCCGTTTTTTTTAAGCAGAAGGCAACAGTAGCAGAGCCTCTACATCGTTTACTCCAGAAGGAAACCCGCTGGACCTGGGGGGAAACTGAACGTGAAGCCTTTTTCCAAATAAAGCAATTACTAACTTCTAAAAGTGTGGTAGTCCAATATAGTGCTTCACTACCCATTAGGCTCACGTGCGACGCTTCACCGTACGGCATAGGAGGAGTCCTAGCTCACGTTCTGCCTAATAAGACAGAGGCCCCAATAGCATTTTTCTCCAGAACCATGACCAGCACAGAGAGGAATTATAGCCAGTTAGATAAAGAGGCTCTAGCTTTAGTGGCAGGGGTGAAGAAATTTCACAATTACATTTTTGGAAGAAGTTTTGAATTAGTTACTGACCACAAACCTTTACTAGGTCTGCTAGCCCCCAATAAGCCCACTCCGCCTTTTATGTCTCCAAGACTGATCAGATGGGCTCTTTTCCTCTCAGGGTACCAGTATGATCTCACCCACAAGAGGGGGAAGGAAATCAATCACGCAGATGGCCTCAGCAGGTGCCCCATAACAGACTTAGTGGAGGACCCTGCTCCTTCCACAGATGTACTAATGATAGAACTCGAGGATAACCCACTAACCACGGCCAAAGAGGTAGCTGCACACACGCAGCAAGATCAAATCCTTAAACAAGTGGTAAACTGTGTACTTAAGGGATGGCAAAATGATTCTGTGAAACCTGAAGTGGGTGACTTCAAAACCAAAAGACTTGAGTTATCTTATGTAAAGGGTTGTCTGCTGTGGGGAGATAGAGTGATCATCCCCAAAAGCCTAAGGGTAAAGGTACTCAAAATGTTACATGTGGGCCATCCTGGGATTGTCAGGATGAAGAGCCTAGCAAGAGGGCATTTATGGTGGCCAGGTCTGGATGTTGATATTGAGAGCTGGGTATCGAAGTGTGAACCATGCCAAGAGTCACGGCCTAATCCCCCCAAAACAACTCCGGCTGAATGGGAACAGCCTGCGGGGCCTTGGTCAAGAATCCACATTGACTTTGCTGGTCCAGTGGGGTCCCAGTATTTCTTAATAGTGGTTGATGCGTTCTCCAAATGGGTGGAAATAATAGCAATGAACAACATAACCACAAGTGCCACCATCAAGGTATTGAGTAGACTGTTTGCCACCCATGGTTGCCCAGATATCTTAGTGTCTGACAATGGGCCACAGCTAACAGCCAGGCAATTTGAATTGTTCCTAGATGGCCTAGGGGTCAGGCATGCCCTCATCTCGCCTTACTCGCCTTGGGCTAATGGCTTGGCAGAACGTTACGTTCGGGTGGCAAAGGAGGCATTGCGCAGGTCAGGCCCTGGGGATGTACAACAAAATTTGGACCAATTCTTACTCACCCAACACATCACCCCTAACTCGCACACACATGTAAGCCCCGCAGAGTTATTAATGGGAAGAAAATTAAGGTCACCACTAGATAGGTTGAACCCAAGATTCTGTATTAATAACAATCAAATGTGTGTAAAACCTGAAAGAGAAATGTATTTGGGACAAAAGGTGTATGTAAAAAGTTTTGATGGAAATGTAAACTGGATGAAAGGAATTGTTGTTAAGCAAAATGCACCAAAGACTTATATAGTAAAACTAGAGGATGGTCGTTTGTGGAAACGACACATAGACCATATTCGAAAACGAACAGAAAATCAGTTGCCACAACCCGCTGACATGGACTCTCCCCCTTCAACAGACTTTAACACATTGCCCGAATTAAGAGACACGCAAATGGACTTATCGGGCCAGGGAGAGCCATCCAGCGACGCCGAGCCATCCTCCTCCTCCGAAGCTTTCGTTGGGCCCACCAGGCCAAGTCCACCGCACCGGGAGAACAGCGGCGAGCCGTCCTCCACAGTCGATGTCGAAGGAGAAATGGAACTGCGCAGGTCAGCGCGAGCTTCACGGAGACCCCACCGATTGGACGACTTTGTCACGTGGCTTTCGTGATGGATGTGCCCAACTATGAGGGGAGGGGTGTTGTATCTTGAAATGGCTACCTTGTATTTCCTGTAGATAGTTTGTTCCGTCTTCCAGCGCTGTCTGAGCTGAATCAGGAAGTCGCTCCTGATTGGCTCAGACGCGGCTGGCTCTTGCTTTGGCGGGAGCCGCAAATGTATAAAAGAAGCGGTTTCTCCAAGCAGAGTCAGTCGGTACTCGCTGAATTGTCACTTGCCTTGCTGAGCTGTCACTTGTTCTCTGAGCTGAATAAAAGTACCGATTTGTTTGAACCCTGTCTCTGGGTCTACTTCAGTTAGGACTTGTTAGAGGAAATAGCACCCAGCACTAGGAGGAACTGTGGAGGAGGAACTGGACTTCCGGTCGGCTCCACAATTGAATGTGGGGCTTCTGGTTAGAATCTTTGTGTTTCTCAGAGTGTATAAGGTTGTTGACCCCTGCCTTACACAATGCAAAATGTGATTGGGTTGATCAGGATCTTCTCCCACAGTTCTGCAGCTTCAGTCCATCAACTCTTTTCAAGAGGGGGATCTTGAGGATCACATACGCAAATGCATGGACATTCCTTTAAGAGGATTGTTCCTGCTAGACCTAATTCCCTCAAAGGAGAAAAAAGTGATAATGTTGGCTGGGAACGTGGTGGAAGAATGTTAGGACTCTGTCCATAATGATTGGGTTGGCAATATATATAAACCAACAATATTTGTTATAACTGAGCTATGTCTATTTAACTGAGGTGTTGCAGACTGCCACAAAAGGAAGTTAGAGTTCATAGCTTATTTCTCTGGGTCACCCTCTCTGTTTCTCTTTGTCTAAGCTACTCACTGTTAATAGCTACTTACTATTAAGTTTGCTCTGCATTTTCTCTGCAATTTCTCTGTATGGTAGTTATATATTATAGCTAAATGTGTTTAGGCTTGATATCTTTGTTTGCTGACTATGACAAAGACAACTGGTAAGAAAGACTATGTACGGTAAAACTTGGATTGTTATTCTGATTTATCATGTATATGACTTTAGACTGTAAGAATATGTTATTTCTCAAAGCAATCTTTAATTCAACTTAGTGTATCTGTGTGTGGCTGAGTAGTTATTCACAACTAATCTTAATCTAAACATTTCTGTGTGTGCACAACCTTGGTAAACAAGGATTATTCTGCTCATACATTAACAAAGAATTAATATTTATTCCAAAGACTCTTGGTTTTGTGGTCCAAAAGCTCCTGAGATGACCCAAAAGTGCTTTTCAAAAAGGTAGTTTATGATGGAAACTGGGAGGAAGACTTGGATGATTGAGAATCTCCCTAGATATAAGCCATCTGGAAAAGCCAAGGGAAATCATCAAAATCATAAAAAAGTGAAACTTAGAATATTTTGGATATGTGATGCAACACTCGGAAAAATACAGCATACCTCATGTAATCCTCTGTGGAAAGATTGAAGGAAAACAAGGTCCAGACAGTTGAAGAACCTGGCTTCAAAATCTAAGGCAGTGATTTTCAACCTTTTTTGAGCCGCGGCACATTTTTTACATTTACAAAATCCTGGGGCACACCACCAACCAAAATGACACAAATCTAATAAATAAATAAATAAATAAATAAATAAATAAATACATACATACATACATACATACATACATACATACATACATACATACATACATACATAACCCCCTCATATATACAATCCCATGTAACATCCCCTTATAAATACAGTCAATCATCAATCATCCCTCCTCAAATTTATACCACTGTCTCATTTCTGGGTACTTCTCCTGTCTTTCCTCCTTTTATCTCTCATGTTTCTCATTTCTCTCTCTTCTTCCCTTTTTCCCTCATTCCTTCTCCCTCTCACTTCTCCTCTTTTTCCATCCCTTCTCTCTCCCCCCTTTATGTGTGTGTGTGTGTATACGCACTCGAACCATTTCCAAAACCAGTTGAGGGCTGGGGTTTTTTTCTCTTTTATTCTTTTCAAAAACATGTGTGGGCTGGGGGGGGGGTTTCTTATTATTTGGGTGCTTTTTACAATATGCTTCAAGAATCACCTCTCTCTCTCTCTTTTGTTTCTCTCTCCTCTCATTCTCTGCCTCAATCATTTTATCATTTCTCCTTTTTTCTCCCCTTTTTGTTCTCATTTCTCTCTCTCTCCTTTCCTCTCCCTATCTGTCTCTTTTGCGGAGCCCCAAAAAAGCGCCTCAGGAAGGCAGAAACGAAGCGCCCCCACCGCCCGCTCGCTTTCCAACGCTGCGCCTGTTGCGCCGGGCTCTTTGCCTGAATCCGCCTCCTTCAACGGCAGCCGGGGGGTCGGCTTCGCCCCCTGCCCAGCCGAAAGTGTGCGTGTGAGGGGGTAGAGGTTGCTTCTGCAACGGCATGGCCAGAGAGAAGCGGGATAGCAAGGCGGCGGCATTCTTCTGCCTGGCCTGGGCGCTCTGCTTGGTTTTCCCGGGCTTCCCGCAGCATGTAGGTGGCCGAGAAGACCGAGCGGGACTGTGAGAGGGGTGGGCGTTCCCACAGCGCTCGGAGCGGCTAGCGGACGGATCGCCAGCGCTGCTGCAGCCACAGCTGTGGGAGGAGCCGCACCCCAAGAAAGCCGGAGAGTAGGACGGATCGGGCGGGCGGGGACAGCCACAAGTGGAAGCCTCAGCCCTGGAGCTCCCACTTGCAGAAGCCGCCCCTCCCCCGGCTATTGCCCGCCGCTATTAGCGAGGAGAAGCCATTCGCACGAGGGGGTCGACTTTCAAAACAACCTTTGCTGGCCTCCGCCTCGCGGCACACCGGTTGGGAAACACTGATCTAAGGGACTGGTTTGGATAAAGCAGCACTGTCCGTGCAGCTGTTTGTTTGTATGTATGTATGTTTGTTTGTTTATATATTTAGGATTTGATTTGATTTGATTTGATTTGATTTGATTTGATTTGACTTGACTTGACTTGACTGGACTGGACTGGACTGGACTGGATTGGATTGGATTGGATTGGATTGCCACCCATCTCCCTAGGGACTCTAGGTCACCGTTCCCTGTAGGCTGTGCACGTGAGCGCGCGCGCACCCCAAAATACCGGGTCGCACGGCCTTTTCCATGGGCGCGCAGTCCTGGATGAGGAGGCCGACCTGGCTTGTGTGACCGAAACCTGGCTGGGCCCAGAGGGAGGAGTTCCTCTCTCTGAAATTTGCCCAGCTGGGTTTCGGGTATGGCACCAACCTCGACCCCAGGGAGAGTCTTGGCCTGCGTAGGCTCATTGCTCCAGAGGTTGCGGGTTGCGAGTCCCTCCTGGTGAAGTTGGACTTAGGGGTTCAGGTGGGCTTGTTACTCATGTACCTGCCTCCCAGCTGCGTGTCAACAGCCCTGCCTGTGCTGCTCGAGGAGGTGGCCGAGCTGGCGGTGGAGTTCCCCGGACTTATCGTCCTGGGGGACTTCAATCTGCCGTCGCTCGGCGGTTCCTCTGGACTGGCACAGGAGTTCATGGCCACCATGACAGCCATGGACCTGACTCAAGTAGTTCAGGGTCCGACTCACGAGGGTGGGCACGCACCCGATATGATATTCCTCTCTGAGCAACTGAGTAATGATCTGAGATTAAGGGGCTTAGAAGTGTTGCCTTTGTCGTGGTCAGATCATTTCCTACTGCGGCTTAACTTCCTGGCTCCAATCCTTCCCCGCAGGGAGGCAGAACCAATTATGAGGTTCCGCCCCAGATGCCTGATGGATCCAGAAGGCTTCCAGATGGCGCTTGGGGTTATTCCAGATACACTTGTCCACAGTTCGGCAGAGTCTCTTGCTGAGGCCTGGAACAAGGCTGCAGGGGAGGCTCTTGACCGGATTGCGCCGTTCCGACCTCTCCGCGGCACTAGACCCCGTAGAGCTCCATGGTTCAACGAGGAGCTCCGGGTGTTGAAGCGCCAGAAGAGACGTCTGGAGAAGCGATGGAGGAAGAGTAAGTCCGAATCCGATCGAACACTTGTAAGAGCTCATATTAAGACTTACAAAGTGGCGCTCAAGGCGGCAAGATGCGCGTATCATGCCGCCTTGATTGCATCAGCGGAATCCCGCCCAGCCGCTCTGTTTAGGGTAACCCGCTCCCTTCTTAATCAGAGGGGAGTTGGGGAGCCCTTGCAGAGTAGTGCCGAGGATTTTAACACGTTTTTTGCTGATAAAATCGCCCGGATCCGAGCGGACCTCGACTCCAATTGTGAAACAGAGTCGACTGACAATGAGTCAGTCGAGGTGACTGGGGCTAAACGTCTTTGTCCATCTGTCTGGGAGGAGTTTCACTTAGTGACACCTGATGAAGTGGACAAGGCCATTGGAGCTGTGAGTTCCGCCACCTGTTTACTGGATCCGTGTCCCTCTTGGCTGGTTTCGGCCAGTCGAGGGGTGACACGGAGCTGGGTCCAGGAGATTGTCAACGCCTCCTTGGGGAGGGGGTCCTTTCCGCCCCTTTGTAAGGAGGTGGTTGTGCGCCCCCTCCTCAAGAAGCCTTCCCTGGACCCAGCTGTGCTTAATAACTACCGTCCAGTCTCCAACCTTCCCTTCATGGGGAAGGTTGTCGAGAAGGTGGTGGCACTTCAACTCCAGCGGTCCTTGGATGAAGCCGATTATCTAGGTCCTCAGCAGTCTGGATTCAGGCCCGGCTACAGCACGGAAACTGCTTTGGTCGCGTTGATGGATGATCTCTGGCGGGCCCGGGACAGGGGCTTGTCCTCTGTCCTGGTGCTCCTTGACCTCTCAGCGGCTTTCGATACCATCGACCATGGTATCCTTCTGCACCGGCTGGAGGGGTTGGGAGTGGGAGGCACTGTTCTTCAGTGGTTCTCCTCCTACCTCTCCGGTCGGTCGCAGTCGGTGTTAGTGGGGGGTCAGAGGTCGACCCCGAGGTTTCTCCCTTGTGGGGTGCCTCAGGGGTCGGTCCTCTCCCCCCTGCTATTTAATATCTACATGAAACCGCTGGGTGAGATCATCCAAGGGCATGGGGTGAGGTATCATCAATATGCCGATGATACCCAGTTATACATCTCCACCCCATGTCCAGTCAACGAAGCAGTGGAAGTGATGTGCCGGTGCCTGGAGGCTGTTGGGGCCTGGATGGGTGTCAACAAACTCAAACTCAACCCAGACAAGACGGAGTGGCTGTGGGTTTTGCCTCCCAAGGACAATTCTATCTGTCCGTCCATTACCCTGGGGGGGGGAATTATTGACCCCTCAGAGAGACTCCGCAACTTGGGCGTCCTCCTCGATCCACAGCTCACATTAGAGAACCATCTTTCAGGTGTGGCGAGGGGGGCGTTTGCCCAGGTTCGCTTGGTGCACCAGTTGCGGCCCTATCTGGACCGGGACTCATTGCTCACAGTCACTCATGCCCTCATCACCTCGAGGCTCGACTACTGTAACGCTCTCTACATGGGGCTACCTTTGAAAAGTGTTTGGAAACTTCAGATCATGCAGAATGCAGCTGCGAGAGCAATTATGGGCTTCTCCAAGTATGCCCATATCACTCCAACACTCCGCAGTCTGCATTGGCTGCCGATCAGTTTCCGGTCACAATTGAAAGTGTTGGTTATGACCTATAAAGCCCTTCATGGCACCGGACCAGAATATCTTCGGGACCGCCTCCTGCTGCACGAATCCCAGCGACCGGTTAGGTCCCACAGAGTTGGCCTTCTCCGGGTCCCGTCAACTAAACAATGTCGTCTGGCGGGACCCAGGGGAAGAGCCTTCTCTGTGGGGGGCCCGACCCTCTGGAACCAGCTCCCCCCTGAGATTAGGATTGCCCCCACCCTCCCTGCCTTTCGTAAACTCCTTAAGACCCACCTTTGCCGTCAGGCATGGGGGAACTAAAACACCGCCCCCTTGCCCATGTTGTTTTGTTGATTGATTGACTGTGTGCCTGTTTTTTATATATACTGTTTTTATGAGATTATTAATTTAAATTGTAACTAGATGGGTGGGCATTGGATTTGGTATTATGTACTGTACTGTTTTTTATTATTGTTGTGAGCCGCCCCGAGTTTGCGGAGAGGGGCGGCATATAAATCCAATAAACCTAAACCTAAACTTACTTGTCTTCTGGTAGATAAATCTCTGGTGTTCAACTCTTCACATGCCCATTAGAGAGGATGCTCTAGTCTTTTGAACCTATGGCCTCAGGACTATCTTTCATACACAGGATGTCCATTGGAGAATTAATCCTTCAAATGTTAACCAGAGAAGATGCTGGGCAATATGATTAAAGGAGAATGACCCAGGGGACAAACTATAGAATAGAATAGAATAGAATAGAAGAGTTTGAAAGGATCTTGAAGGTCATCTAGTCCAACCCCCTGCATGGGCCTGAGACCCTACACCATTTCAGACAAATGATTATCCAACATCTTCTTTAAAACTTCCAGTGTTGGAGCATTCACAATTTCTGGAGGCAAGCTGTTCCACTGATTCATTGTTCTAACTGTTAGGAAGTTTATCCTTAGTTCTAGGTTGCTTCTCTCCTTGATTAGTTTCCACCCATTGCTTCTTGTCCTACCTTCAGGTGATTTGGAGAATAGTTTGACTCCCTCTTCTTTGTGGTAGATATTGGAGATACTGAATATTGAGATATTGGAACATTGCCATCATGAATCCCCTAGTCCTTCTTTTCATTAAACTAGACATACCCAGTTTCCATTATTTTATTTTATTTTATTATTAATTTGATTTGTATGCTGCCCTTCTCCTGGGACTCAGGGCGGCTTAGAACAAGTAATATATACATGATAAATATCTATATAAATTACAACTAAAAATCCCCATGGTTTAAAAAACCAACCAAACAGATTCAGACATCATGGATGAGACATTCATTCATTGGGTGGGGCAAGATATAAACATTCCAATGGCCCCAGGCCTGCTGGCAAAGATGGGTCTTTAAAGCTTTACTGAAGGCAGGAAGAGTGGGGGCAGTATGGATCTCTGGGGGGGGTCGTTCCGTAGGGCCGGGGCCACCACAGAGAAGGCTCTTCCTCTAGGCCCTGCCAGATGGCATTGCCTGGCTGACAGGACCTGGAGCAGGCCAATTCTGTGGGACCTGACCAGCCAATGTGATGTATGAAGCAGAAGATCTCACTAACTCTTTCCAGTCCATGCCATGGTCAGTTCAATTAAAATAAATAGGTGTTGCTACTGTTTGTGCCCCCTTGTTGGTCTGAGTTCGGCATGCTGATTTTTGACCACAGCCCTATCTCAAAGGAAGAAGGGCAGATCTCCTGGCCAAAAGGTCATAAAAATGTGGATCGCAGCTGTGGTGGTGCAGAGGTTGAATCAGCCTTCCATCCTTTCAAGGTTGGTAAAATGAGGACTCAGATTGCATAGGTCGCCAAACCTATCATCCATGAACCACTAGTGGTCTGTGAGAAAATTTTGGTGGTATGTGGAAAAATATTGATCCCTGAGCCAGATATGGCTGAGAACAATTAATCCAATCCAGGAAGGGAAGGGAAGGGAAGGAAGAAGGAAAGGAAAGGATGAAAGGAAGGGAGAAGGAAGGGAGAAAGAAAGAAGGAGAGAGAAATGGAGAGAGAGGGAAGTAGGAAAGGAAAGGAAGAAGGAAAGGATGGAAGGGAGAGAGAAGGAGGGAAGGGAGAAAGAAAGAAGGAGAGAGAAATGGAGAGAGAAGGAAGTAGGAAAGGAAAGGAAAGGAAAGGAAAGGAAAGGAGGGGAGGGACTGGAGGTACAGCTCTGGAATATGGGACTGATTTTCCCAAGAAATGTTTCCCAACATTTCTCACTGACTTTAAACATGCCTGGGATAAACATAGATCCATCCTAAGATAAAATACAGGAAATGGTATAAGGACAGACTAGATGGACCAGGAGGTCTTTTTCTGCTGTCAATCTTCTATGTTTCTATGTTTCTAACAACATCAGCAAGCCACCACCAAATAAGCTTCAATTATTTTGTAATAATTACATTACCTTTAATATTTTTGTTATAATTAAAACAACATTTAAAGCATCCAAATCTAATAAATAATAATAATAATAATTTTGTTATGATTAAATAAGCGTTTATAATTTTGTTATGTTAAATAGGTGCATTTCATATTAATAAAATGGAAGTTCTCTGATCATTATTTTACGAATGTATTTATCTTTTTAAAATCATATTAGTGGTCTGTGGGACTTAAAATTATGAATTTGGTGGTCTAATGGATTTAAAAGTGTGACCTCGGTGGTCCCTGAGATCCAAAAGGTTGGAGATCCCTGGCTTAGAGAGGACTGTAGAGCACCAGAAGCAATATATGTCTAAGTTCTATTGTTATTCCTTCTTTCCTTCTTTCTTTCCTTCCATCCATCCATCCATCCATCCATAGTGCACAGTGGTTACAATTGAGTGTTGCAGGCTATCTGTGTCCGCTGCCAACAGTTTGATCTTAATTGGCTCAAGGTTGACTCAGCTTTCCATCCTTCCGAGGTCGGTAAAATGAGTACCCTGATTGTTGGGGGCAAGAGGATGACTCTGTAAAACTACTTAGAGAGGGCTCCAAAGCATTATAAAGCGGTATATAAGTCTAAATGCTCTTGTTATACTCAAGAGATTGTGAGACTACTGGGCTTCCAACACATGTGTCGTGTCACTCCATGATGCACCCACAACTCTATTTTGGTGAGTTTGTCTGCTGAAACATGAACCAAGATACTTCTTTCTTTTTTCTTTCTTTTGTCTTTCTTTCTTTTTTGTTTACTACAGTGTGATTGAGATGGAGATGGAACAAAAGAGGACAGAGATGGGGACTCACAATAATTTACTTGTCAATTCGATTTTCTTTTCATTGGCAGGCTCTTACTCTGCTCTGCTTTTTCTCATCTCGTGTGGTTATTATGTTTTGTTTTTTAATAAATTGCATTTTTCGGGATTTTAATAGCACTTTGCTCATTTGGAAGGAAATGAATTCTACCCTCGCCGTTCTTCGGTATGAATTATATATGAAGATGCATCACCTTAAATAACCATTTGGAAGTTATGGCTCTCCCTGCCATCTTCTCCTCCGTGGCTCATGGGGGGGGAGTGGAAGAAGGGGAGAAAAGCAAAAGAAAAATGACTTTTTTATAGTTTTCCACCTCATAGCATCCCAGGAAGTTTCATTCTCGCAGGAAGGCGGATGGCATGGACATGTTTGCAAAGCATTGCCTAGGTAGAATTTTAATGACATCGCCATCTTGTTGAGAGTTGGTGTAAGAAACTTAGCATTTGCTATCTACACCATAGTTTCTCAGTCTTGGCTGCTTGAAGATAGGTGGACTCCAACTCCCAGAATTCCCCAGCCAGCTATGAAATATCACTCTGTTGTGATTAGCTCTGGCCCAGCTCCTGCCCCAAGGAATGTGCAGGTGGATGTGGGGGAAACATCCACATGCCGCAGGCCTGTTTTGCTCCCGGTGGAATCTGCCAACGAAGCCTCCTCTGACCAAAGAAACGTGAGTGACAGGGAAGAGGGGAGTTTGGCAGACAGCCCAGGAGGAGATCAATCATCTATATCATCCCTGGATTCTGAACAAGAATTAATGACACATCCATGCATGCGTAGAGTGATGCATAGGAGACAACAACTGAAGGATTATTACAAGAGAAAATGAGGCCACCTGTGGTTGAGTGGGGCTGCTGTAATTAATGCTACAGATAAAAGTGCAACCTGGTGTTTAGCCTCATGGCAGTTTATCTGATTCATTGTTTTGTCAAGATCGTGGTTTTTGTGCTGTTCCAAGATTGTGTGTGGACTCTCTGGACTTTAGAATTGGATTCAATTTCCCATTTATTGGGTGAGCAATTGTATTGCATTTAACCTGTGCCTTGTGTGTACCAGAAAATCCCTTTGACATTTAAAAAGGGAGCTGTTTCTGTTTTTCTGTTTATAAAAACTTTTGGGTTTTCCTTTTTCTTGTGTGGTGTGTGTCTTCCTGGACTAATTACTCTGTAATTATGGGCAGTTGAAACACGCCGGCAGAACACATTCTAGATTAGACTATTGTTTTTCCCGTCTTATATACACTGCTCAAATAAATAAAGGGAACACTTAAACAACACAATATAACTCCAAGTAAATCAAACTTATGTGAATTCAAACTGTCTACTTAGGAAGCAACACTGATTGACAATCAATTTCACCTACTGTTGTGCACATTCAACTTTGTACAGAACAAAGTATTCAATAAGAATATTTCATTCATTCAGATCTAGAGTGTGTTCTTTAAGTGTTCCCTTTATTTTATATTTTTGAGCAGTATATTTTTTGAACCCTGAAATAAGCGCTTGGCCTTATTGCCATGCACTCAAAAGCCCAATGTCTTATTTTGGGGAAAACATTGTCTGATTTGTGATTAGTATTTCTTTTTATTTTCTTTTTAAAAATAGTTTATTTATATATTTTCCAGAAATATATAAGTGTTATCCAGAAAGTAAAGTTCTCACGGGGAATGTTTGCGGGGGAAGTTGGTATTGCTATCATGTAGTGGGGAGCCAGCGGAAGAGAACGAGCAGTGCCAGGGGTCAGTAGATCATCAACTGTAGCAATGCCAGTGGTCAGTAGATCATCGACTGGTGTTGTGGAGAAGGTTAGAGATGAGTGTCCTCATTCACTTTCCCGCCAATTGCAAAGTGTGCACTGTAATGCGCTATTTGAATGCGAAGGGCATGAACGCTGCTGCGATTCGTCACAAAATTGTTTCAGTTTATGGAGAGGACATAATGTCAAGACAGCATGGGACAAAAGTTCATCCAGGTCATCAATTGTTGAACGGTGATCAGAGAGAAGATTTTCTTCAATCACATCATCAGTCACAACGGACGGTCACCCACTTCTGTCTTCATCGTTAATCTCCGTCCTTCAGAAATTGAAATTCCGTAATCATTTTGTCACATGCTGTCTTGCCATTACGTCCTCTCCATAAACTGAAATGATTTCACTATGAATCGCAGCAGCGTCCATACCCTTAGCATTCAGGTAGTGCATTATAGTGCGTACTTTGCCCTTGGCGGGAAACGGAATGAGGACGCTCATCTCTAACCTTCACCACAACACCAGTCGATGATCTACTGACTACTGGCATTGTTTGTTCTCTTCCGCTGGCTTCCCACTACACAATAGTAAAACCAACTTTCCCCCCGAATGTTCCCCATGAGAGCTACATGCCTTGTAACCCCACTTTCCGGATAATCCTTGTAGTTCATAGCAGCACCTCTTTTTTGATGTGAAAAGACAATGTCTCAACTCCGTATCAATATGTATCTCTGATTAAATTATTACTATTTGGCACCTTACAAATTAAATGTTTAATTCTGTTTCCCCCTCTCCCCCCCCCCCAATAATAGTGGCCATGGAACGTGCTGCCTTGGATAATATCCAGAAATTTTCATCTTTATCAGCGTATCTACCTGTAAAGTATCAGATCTCTGGCACGGAGTCTTCATTTTTCCTTAGGGAAGTCAACCATGAATTCATGAAAAACTCAAGTTTGCAATCTCGTGTGGAAACCTTCTTTACATACAAAACTAAGAAGAGACCCATCATCAGTGCTACCTATGGACCATTCTTGGTGGAACATGATGTCCCTCAGGATCTGCTATTGACTTCCGGTGCTTTTGGGTCCACCAACAAGTTTACATTCAACTGGAAGCTGAAAACCTATATCATGAGTGACAAAGTCTACTTGACAAAGCCCAAAGTCCAGATACTTTTCTACATTGTGGGGAGAGATTGGGATGACTACAACATGTCTGAACAACTTCCTTGCATGCATGTTTTTGCCTTCTGGGAAACGTTGGGAGTCCGGGGTAGCTGCAGACTGAAAGGAGACCTGGGATTATGCGTGACCAGTCTAGATCTTCAGCCGACCTGGTTTAACCCACCTGCCGTTGTCACTGGCCGTAAGAAGATGGCCGATCGGTCTGGTGGGATCTCGGTAGAGCTTTATTATGCGATTCATTCTGGAGGCGAAAATGGGGAGTGCAGCACTGAAGACCTGCGGAAGGGTAATGCAATCCATCCAGGAAAAGAAGGGTCAGGGGAAAGGATGTCCCAGTTACAACATATTGGGTCTATCAGTCTCCACCAGACACCGGAGAATTCTCAGCTGATGGAGTTTTGGCTGGACAGTAACATTGTCATCCAGCTGCCATTGAAGCCCGTCAAACAAGGAGAAGTTGTAACTGCTTCCGTGACAGTTAGCAACAACATCACGGTGGATCAATTTATTCTCAGGTACGCATGGGTTCTTGATCTATTTTTATTTTATTTTTATGTATTTATTTTGTCAAGTACATACAGGGCCGCCGATAGACCGGTATTACTGGGAGTGCCGTCCCGGGCCCGGGCAAATTGAACAATTAGGGGGGGGGGGCGCAGTCAGCGGCTCCTTGTACATGCCCAGTCTGTACCCTCCCTCTTTTGCCAGCTGCCTGCCTTTACCCCACTCACCGGCTTCCATCGCTCCCACTGAAATCCCTGCCGCCACCAGTGGCAACTTCGCCTAGCAGAACCGCTCTCCGAAGTTGACACATTTGGGGCAGGGCCCCCTAATTGGCTGACGCTTCCATCGCTCCGACTTGCCAAGCTCCGCCTTCCTCCGCCTTGATAGACAACCCCGCCCCCTCTTCTCGGCTTTCTCCCGCCCCGCCCCCTCCCACCCCCTCCACCGCCGCCGCTTGGAGTACACGTGGGCGCTATTGCGGCTGGGCGCCTTTTTTGGGGCCATGTGCGCTATGCCCGGACGTTCGACCCACGGCCGGCCGGGAAGGGAGAACTTCTGGCAACAGGTGGGTTGAGGTAGCGCCGTCAATCAGAGCTTCCTTTCGGTAAAAGAAAAATAACCCGGATGAATGGATGTGAGGGAAACTCGAGGCGCCTTCCCAAAGCAAAAGAAGGGAGGCTTGTTGTCGTGTGGGGCTGGTCTTCAGAACCCAGTTGTAACTTATACCAGCGTTTCCCAACCGGTGTGCCGCAAAGCTCCAGCTGGGTGGGGCGCTGCCGGTGGCGACCTGGAGCTCCCACTCGCAGCTGTCCCCCGGCTCCTGCTCGATGCCGCGGTTTTCGGCGCTCTCCTGCTGGGCCCCAAAGAAGGAAGGCAGGAAGAAGGAGAGCTCCATTCTTCGCACCTTTTTCCCGCCTTCCTTCTTTGGGGCCCAGCAGGAGAGCGCCGAAAACCGCGGCATCGAGCAGGAGCCGGGGGACAGCTGCGAGTGGGAGCCCCAGGACGGAAGTACCGGCAGCGCCCCGCCCAGCTGGAGCTTCTCTGGCATCGGCAGCAAGTGTCCTTTGTGGCCCGGTGGGAGGACACTGGCGGTGGGGGGGGGCGGCTGCAGCGGCCGCAGGCAGTCGCGGGGAGATGGCGGCGGCAAGAGGGAGCTCCAGGCGGCGGCGAGAGGGAGCGCTCTCTCTCTCTCTCAGCTGACTGCAAGCGGGAGCCCTGACGGTGGCGGTTGGACGTGCTGCTGGACGTTGTACATGCTGGCGCTGCGGGCCTGGCATATACGGTGTCCAGCAGCACGTCCAGCTGCCGCCGTCAGGGCTCCCGCTTGCAGTCAGCTGAGAGAGAGAGAGAAAGAAAGAGAGACATATAAGAGAGGCAGAGAGAGAGAGAAAGAGAGACATAGCAAGAGAGGCAGAGAAAGAGAGAAAAAGAAAGCGAGACATAGCAAGAGAAAAAGAGAGACTTAGCAAGAGAGGCAGAGAGAGAGAGAAAGAGAAAGAAAGAGAGACATAGCAAGAGAGACAGAGAGAGAGAAAGAGAGAGAAAGAAAGAGAGATAGCAAGAGAGGCAAAGAGAAAGAAAGAGACATATAGCAAGACAGTGAAAGAGAGAGAGAAAAAAGCAAGAAAGAGATAGCAAGAGAGACAGAGAGAGAGAACAAGGGAGAGAGAAAGACATAGTGGAAGGGAAGGAGGGAGAGAGAAAGAGAGCAAAAAAGAGAGGAAGAAAGAAAGAGGGATGGAGAGAGAGAAAGAAGGGAAGGAAGGAAAAGAGAGAAAGAGGGAGAAATAGAGCGAAAGGGAGGAAGAGAGAGGGTTTTTTTGTCCAAACTTTTCTTTAGCCCCCACCCCCACCCCTTTCAATGTTCCCCAGGATTTTGAAAATATGAATAATGTGCTGCGGCTCAAAAAAGGTTGGGAAACACTGACTTATACAATGATAGAATCCCTGTATTATCAGAGGGTCTCCAACCTTGGCGACTTTAAGACTTGCGGACTTCAACTCCCAGAGTTCCCCAGGCAGCTTCGCTGGCTGAGGAACTCTAGGAGTTGAAGTCCGCAAGTCTTAAAGTCGCCAAGATTGGAGACCTCCTGCTCTATCTACACTGCTCAAAAAAATAAAGGAAACACTTAAACAACACAATATAACTCCAAGTAAATCAAACTTCTGTGAAATCAAACTGTCCACTTAGGAAGCAACGCTGATTGACAACCTGGAGTTTATATTGTGTTGTTTAAGTGTTCCCTTCACTTTTTTTTGAGCAGTGTACTTTGAAATTAACTTGGATACCACGGGCTCGTTCAGACCTGCATTCACCGATGGGCGTAAAAACTAGATCAAAAAGGATATTGAGATGTGAAGCAATATGAAATTGTATTTGGTTTTTTTTAAACAGCTCCTATTTTAATACCACTGATAACTACACAACCCCCTGGATAATTAGAATAGAATAACAGTGGGAAGGCACCTTGGAGGTCTTCTAGTCCAACCCCCTGCTTAGACAGGAATCCTACACTACTTCAGACAGATGATTTTTTTTAAAAAAAGTAGTTATTATGTAAACATTAAAAAAAATAAGATAGTACATAATCTATCATTTTACAATATACTTATTTGTTTGTTTAAATTTTGTATTTGCATTTTATAAGACAAGCAACAAAACAATACAACATAACAAACACTGTGAGGATAACAGTTCAAAAGGGACGGGGGTGGTGTTTATATAGTTATACGGCCTGTAACATCAGCGGTTATTACATGATTATTCTATAGTTCCAGTAAAACTAAGGTCAAGTTGTTGCTATCATAATCTTATGAATAAAGTTAATTCTGGGAACATCGGGTTTTATTTACAGCTATTTTCAGATGATTATCTAACATCTTCTTAAAAACTTTTAAAAAGTAGTTTTAAAATGGCGGGGGGGGGGGGCAGACACTTAGGCTGTATGGGGGCCCAAAATTCCTGATGGCGGCCCTGAGTACACATTGGTAATATGCATAGATATATTGCATTGAATTGGCATCCTTCAGTCTCGAAAGACCATGGAATCATACTCTGGATTCCCCAGATGGGTATTGATGGGTACTGATAAGAGGGAAGCATAAGGACAGGGATGGTAGGCACGCTGGTGCACTTATGCACACCCGTTACTGATCTCCTAGGAATTGGGTGAGGTCAACAGTGGACAGTCTAAAGGTAAAGTTTGGGGGGGTTGGTGACAAAACCACAGGGTCAAGTAGTGAGTTCCAGGCATTAAGTGCTCAGTTGCTGAAGTTGTATTTTCCACAATCAAGTTTGAAGCAGCTTAATTTAAAGCTACATTTGGGATGTTTGCTTTACGTTTCTCCTTTTCAAACAAAAGATTTATATCATGGCCATATGGTCAATTATTACACAGAGATCTCATATATTTGGGTTGTGATTACTTGAGCTGGGGGAAAAATGATGGCATTTTTTTGCTATTCAGCAAAAAAGAAAAAAAATTGAAATACTGAAGCTTAGCTGGAATTGTCGGATGCAATAATCAAAATATCTCTTTGGACTATCCCAGGGATAGGCAAAGGTGGCTCTTCTATGACTTGTGGGCTTCAACTCCCAGAATTCCTGAGCTTGTATGATTAGCTCAGGAATTCTGGGAGTTGAAGTCCACAAGACATAGAAGAGCCAACTTTGCCTATCCCTGGACTATCCCAATGGTTTGGAGATTGGGGTGATATATTTTTTCCCTGATAGTTCCTGAAAGAATAGCTCTTTACAGCAGTGGTTCTCAACCTGGATGTTGGGACCCCTTTTGAGGTTAAACAACCATTTCACAGGGATCGCCTAAGACCCTGGGAAAAGACAAATTTCCTATGGTGTTAGGAACTAAAGCTTCTATTCTGGCACCTTGGAACATATTTTTACAATCTGACCAATCAGGCGTTTACAGTGGGGTTGTCCCTCTGATCTTCCTGCCAATCAGCTTCAAGCTCTGTTGGGAGAATTGGCACTAGACTTATGGTTGGAGGTCAACACAACATGAGGAACTGTATTAAGGGGTTGCAGCATTAGAAAGGTTGAGAACCACTGAAGTTTACAGGCTTATCAACCCATGTCTCCAACATCTGACAACTTAAATCCAATTTAAGGAAAAAGAGACATTCCATTGACAAATGAAGGCAAAGGTTTAGATTTCAGACCAGTGCTGGAGTCCTAACTGGAAACAAGAATTTTGGGCTAAAGAACTCAAAAATATGAATGTAAATTTAAATCCTATAAAGATGCATTCAAAAGAAAATAATCTCTTCCTGCTTGCTAAGTCATCTGTTTGACCACAATAGTTCAATAGAAGGGAAATAAAAGCCAACAAGTGATAAACTGTACAATATCTGATTTTCTCAATAAGCCCTACACTAGCTATTGATAAAATAAATCTCATAGCAAAAAATATTCAGTTTCTTTTTTATTCTTAATAGTGAGCATTAATCTATCCATTTCTGCGTATTCTAGTATTGTCTTAATCACATTCCCCTCAGATGGAATCTCATCATTTCCCCTACAATTTTAGCTGCAGTTAATATATGCAACACCAGATATATACAGTATAATCTTTTTATCATATTTTTCTAGAAGAATGCCCAACAAAAATCTGTTTGGTTTCAAGTCTCTATGTTGCTTTATAATTTTTTTCCAACCAAGTATGTCTTTTCATCCAGTATTTTTAGCTTTCAGGCATGCCCACCACACATGAACCAGTATGATTGATTATACTTCCAACATATAGCCGATCTATCTTTATACATTTCTGCCAGTCTTGCTGGTGCAAAATGCCATATACAAAACATTGTATACAGATTATTTTTATATGCAGTTGACATAGCTATTTTATTGCTTAGATGGTCAAGTTCTCTGTCCACAATTGCATGAAAATCTCCTACCACACAAATATTTTCATATTCCAATTCCTCAAGAGATTTTTCATTGACTGCCCCAACATGTACAGACAGCAGACCATATTTTGTTTTGCAAACATCCCCTTGCATATCGAAAGCATCAATATTCCAGATGCATCAATTCACTTGACGCATAAACTAGCAAGCAGGGTAGATTTTAGGGAAGCCTTGTAGGCTAAACTCACAAAAGAAAAAGGAGGGATGAAGTTCTTCTGGCTCATTAGAAATCTACAGATGTTTCTTCAATTGTTTCCAGGTTTAACAAAAGAAACATATACTATTTATTATTATTTATTATTTATTATTAGAGTTGAAAGTTGAAATTATTAGAGTTAATTATCCAGTCAAAGAGGTGGTCTTCTTTGTCAGCCCATTGCTTTGAGAGGGCATCCTTTGAAAAGGTTCAGGTTTGTTGAAATGGACAATTGAATTACCCATCAGGAACTGGCAAGTTGACTGCAAGACAATGGATAATTAGCCAGGATATTAAATCATCAGCTTGTCAGGGCGAGAGAGGCTAAATGTAGCTAGCAAAGCTATTAGCTAGATCCAGGCTGAGATGCTAATGAGTATTGACGGAGCAGCTGGATTTGAGAGAAGAGCATGATGTTCAAAATGTCAAAACACGAGATGACAACCAATGAATTAGTGGCCTGGGATACGTTTGTGGATTCCATAATAACCCACAGCCATCTTCTTTCATGGGGTCAGCTTTTATCCCACCACGCTTGAAGCGTCACATTGCACCAAAATGTTCATGTAACTCAGGGGTCCCCAAACATTTTACACAGGGGGCCAGTTCACTGTCCCTCAGACTGTTGGAGGGCCAGACTATAAAAAAAAACCCCACCTATGAACAAATCTCAATAAACACTGCACATACCTTATTTTAAAGTAAAAAACAAAATGGGAACGTACTATTTAGAGGGGGGCAAGAAGTCTGAAATTCATATATGTTTATGCTTTGTTTTTAATTTTCTTTTTTATTTATTTATTAATAGAGTTGAAAGGGACCGTTAGGTCATTGAGTCCAACCCCCTGCCTGAGCAGGAAACCCTACAGCACCCCAGCCAAATGGAAGTCCAATCTCCTCTTGAAGGTGTCCAGAGTTGGGGAGTTCACCACCTCCCCTGGCAGGCAGTTCCATTTTGTTAACATCTGATTGGCTATACAAGGTTTTCTTGGTTTATAGAAAAATGTATAAAGAAAGAAGGAAGCACTTTGGCATAATGGTTAATAAGTTAGAAAAATAATGGGTGTTGTACTTTTTGAAGGAACATTAAGGAGGGAATTTAATTAAAAGAAAATTAATGTAATTGGATGACAAAATTAGAAAAAAAACTTTTGCAACTTTTTTGATGATTGATATTAGTTACTAACAAAATACCACATTTTATTCATGGAAAATTAGATGGTACACTGAGTTGTTTGAATGTATGTTAAGAGAAAAAAATTGCCCCACCCCAAAACAGTCCTTCCTTCCTCTGTCCCTCCATTCATTTCATTCTTCCTCCTTCCTTCCTTCCTTTTTTCCTTGTTCCCTCCATTTCTCAATCCTTCCTTCTTTCCTTCCTTCCTTCTTTCCTTCCTTCCTTTCTTCATTCCTCTCCACTTCTCTTTCCTTCGCTCTCTTTCCCTTTTCTTTCTTTCTCTCTGTCTTTTCCCTCTCTCACACATCATAACTGATCCAAACTCTTAAAGGTGAATATTGGTAGCTCAAAGTTGAAATGGGGGGGGTGTCCTTCACCCTCTCTGAGCTTTGTTGTTTCCTTGCAGATGTTTCATTAGCCAGCTATGTAACCTAATCAGACCTAGAAGGGAGAGGGGTTTGTGGAGAGGAAGAGGAGGAGGAGGAGGAAGAAGAGGAGGAGGAGGAGGAAGAAGAGGAGGAGGAGGAGGAGGAGGTTACCTTCGGGGCCCTTGGTGCTCTCTGTGCTTGGTTGTTTTCCTGAACATTTCATTATCAAACTAGCTAACATTACTAGCAGTGATGATGTTACCCAGTTTGTACAATGAAACATCTGCAAGAAAACAACCAAGCTTAGAGTGCACCAAGGAACCCTGATCTGAACTCTATTGCAGGCCGTCTATACAGGAGGAAAGTCCAAATACTGATCACATAACCCTGAGACACTAAAACAGAGATGAGTTCCTCTCAGTTCAGACCAGTTCTATGGAAGTTGGCGGCCTGGGTCGCTGGAACCAACAGTGACCCAGGACTGCCACACCCCTAAACTGGCTCTCTTGGCAGAGCCATAGGTGGCATCATCTTGTTTTTAGCTTCTGAGCACACACAGATTTCTTTTTGCTTCTCTGCATGTGCAGAAGCTAGGTTTTTAGCTGCGCGTGCATGCGGGGGGGGGGCACATCAATAGCAATAGCATTTAGACTTATATACCGCTTCATAGTGCTTCTACAGTCCCTTCTAAGCAGTTTACAGAATCAGCCTCTTGTCCCAAACAATCTGGGTCCTCATTTTACCCAGATGGCTATTCAGAAGGAGATCTCCTTGGGAGTAAGGCTTTTAGCTAAGTGCCCACTCCCCTAGCCTACTTAAGGGATGACAACCACAGCAAAACTCTGCAGGAAACAATGTTTGCTCACTTCAGGGACTTTCGTGGTCTAAAAATGCTGCTCAGCTTATCTATTTTGGTGCTTTCCCTTTGGACTGCTTCTAGGCATTTTGCCAACCTTGTAAGCTTCTTGAGATATCCAGGACTGATTGCTGAGACTTAATTTATGACTTTCTGGACTTCTGCTACCTGTTAATGCCATTTCATTAATAGCTAATTTTTCAAGAAAAGACTGCTTTAACTTGTGTTTCTGTGTGTCAACTACTAAGCAAAATTATTAGTAGCTGTTAATTGAGTAAACATAAGTTTGAACAATTTGCATGTGTGCTACGTTCTTTCTGGTCTCTAGCTAGGGCAGAACAGCTTCCTTCCAACTCTATTATTCTGGTTTTTAAAATTATTATTAAACCAACCCATTCAGCTCCAGCAATCATAGAGTTTGTACTCAAGAGAAGCCGGACCCTGCAGAATTCTGGGAGTTGAAGTCCACACCTCTGAAAATGACCATGTTTGAGAAACACTTGAGTTATTGAATCAGAACTCTGAACCTTTGAAAGGATCTTGACTGGCTGTGAGAATTCTATAATCTTGTAGGCTTTAATGGATATTAGTATCCTTCTCAAGGGATCAAACAATATAAAAATGATCCGCATATTTGCTTTTATGGGCTAGTTTGCTCTATCTGTGAGGGCAGTGGAAGCCATTGAAGGTCGTGGATTGAAATACAACGGAAGTTACACATTGCACTGGTCAACTGTTGCATATTGTCAGCAACTCTTAATTCTCTAATGGCTCAACTCTTTTTAAAAATATTTTAAAAAAAGTTTTATCCACAATTTCATATATATACAGTGATCCCTCGATTTTCGCGGTCTCGATTATCGCGAAACGCTATACCACGGTTTTTCAAAAAATATTAATTAAAAAATACTCCACGTTTTTTTTGCTATACCACGGTTTTTCCCACCCGATGACATCATACGTCATCACCAAGAGTCACTTCTCTGTCTCTTTCTCTTTCTTTCCTGTCATTCTCTGCTTCAATCATTTTCTCATTTCTCTTTTTTTCTCCCCTTTTTTCTATCATTTCTCTCTCTCTTCCTTCCACTCTTCTCTCTCTCTCTTCCTCTCTCTCACTGTCTTCCTTCCTTTCTCATCTTTCTTTCTCTCTCTCTTTCTCTATCTTGCTTCTTCCTCTCTCACACTCTCTTCCTCCCTCTCTCATCTCTTTCTTTCCTTCTCTCTCTTTCTCTATCTCTCCCCCTCTTGCTCTCGAGCGGCAAACGGCGGCCGGGCGGCCGGGTGAACAGGCGAGCGGCAAACGGCGGCCAGGCGGGCAGGTGAACAGGTGAGTGGCAAACGGCGGGCGGGAGGGTGAACAGGCGAGCGGCAAACGGCGGGCGGGCGGGCAGGTGAACAGGTGAGCGGCAAACGGCGGGCGGGCGGGCGGGCGGGCGGGTGAACGGGCGAGCGACAAACGGCGGCCGGACGGGCGGGTGAACAGGCGAGTGGCAAACGGCGGCCGGGCAGGCAGGCGAACGGGCGAGCGAGCGGCCGGGCGGCCGGGTGAACGGGCGAGCGGCGAGCGAGCGGGAGGGCGGGCGAACGGCGGGCGGGTGCTGGGGGGCGGGGGCAGCCGGCATTCAAAGCAATCTGTCGGCTTCCGCACTCTCGTCGCTCCCTGCCTCCACCATCTGCGCATGCGCGGCCATGGAAAAAAGGCACGCATGCGCAGATGGTGTTTTTACTTCCGCACCACTATACCACGGATAATCGATTTTCGCGGGAGGTCTTGGAACGTAACCCCCGCGAAAATCGAGGGATCACTGTACATCAATACATATACCTTAAGAATATATCAATAATACACACATTTTTCAGTCAATCAAAATTCAACATCTTATTTTAACACCTAATTTTGTTATTATTAATCAGTCTGTTTCTTTCTTTCTTTCTTTCTCCTCTGCCTACTTTCTTACCCCTTCTCTCCCCCTTTCTACCTCCCTCCCCTCCTTCTCTTTTCTAATAATAATGATAATGATAATGATAACAGTAATTTATTAGATTTGTATGCCGCCCCTCTCTGAAGACTTGGAGACTCATTCCTTTCTCCTTCCTCTTTCTCCTTCTAAACTCTTCCCTGGGTGGTTTTAATTCCAATACATATTACATTTAACAGACTGATAACATTTTCCCACCCCCCTTTGAACCGTCAACATCATTTAAAAACTTCTGATTGTTTAACATCATATCTATATTGTTAACTCTTTATTTTAGGTATATGTTATTAATCTAATGCTGCCTCCTTGGTCTAATTCTGTCATCTGGGTTTCCTCAATTTCTGTTCCATTTTCAAGTTTCAAGTTTATTGGATTTATATGCCACCCCTCTCCGAAAACCCGGGGCAGCTAACAACAATCATAAACAGTATACAATAATAATCCAATACTAAAAAACGAATTAAAAACCCCTTAGTATACAAAACCAAACATACATACAAACATACCATGCATACAATTGTAACGGCCTAGGGGGAGAAGAAATCTTAATTCCCCCATGCCTGGCGGCAGAGGTGGGTTTTAAGTAGCTTACGAAAGGCAAGGAGGGTGGGGGCAATCCTAATCTCTGGGGGGAGTTGGTTCCAGAGGGCCGGGGCGGCCACAGAGAAAGCTCTTCCCCTGGGTCGCGCCAAACGACATTGTTTAGTTGATGGGACCCGGAGAAGACCCACTCTGTGGGACCTAACTGGTCGCTGGGATTCGTGCGGCAGAAGGCGGTCCCTGAGGTAATCTGGTCTGGTGCCATGAAGGGCTTTATAGGTCATAACCAACAATTTGAATTGTGACCGGAAACTGATCGGCAACCAATTCAGACTGCGGAGTGTTGGTGTGACATGGGCATATTTAGGGAAGCCCATGATTGCTCTCGCAGCTGCATTCTGCACGATCTGAAGTTTCCGAACACTTTTCAAAGGTACCCCCATGTAGAGAGCGTTACAATAGTCGAGCCTCGAGGTGATGAGGGCATGAGTGATTGTGAGAAGTGACTGCCGGTCCAAATAGGGTCGCAACTGGTGCACCAGGCGAACCTGGGCGAACGCCCCCCTCGCCACAGCTGAAAGATGTTTCTCTAATGTGAGCTGTGGATTGAGGAGGACGCCTAAGTTGTGAACCCTCTCTGAGGGTGTCAATGATTCTCCCCCCAGGGTAATGGACGGACAGATGGAATTGTCCTTGGGAGGCAAGACCCACAGCCACTCCGTCTTATCAGGGTTGAGTTTGAGTTTGTTGACACCCATCCAGGCCCCAACAGCCTCCAGGCACTGGCACATCACTTCCACTGCTTCGCTAACTGGACTTTCTTTTCCTTTTCCTCATATTCCTTTTCTATCCATTCATAAAATTTCACCCATACATTATAGCATTCCAAATCTTCCTTATCTTTAAATTCCATTGTTAAACTTTCTGCACAGTCCAGAATTTCCTTAAGAACTTCTCCTTCGGTTCAGTTCATTCTTACAATCTCAAAGGTGGAATCTGTCAATTAGATGTGGTTTCTAGGTTTTTTGTTCTCATGAAGGTGGTTAAAAGAAAGAATAGAAATGGTTGGAAGTCACAAGCAAACAACCAGAGTTGTGAATAACAAGTCAGAGATGTGGTTATATATCAGCTTTGTTACAAGAATCTCTCCAGATTGTTTGCCTTCCCCCCAGGAATGACCAGATAAAGCATCATAGATCTTGAAAGAAGGCACGATTCTAGCATTTGTGGCTGTGTACAGATTTTAAGCTAGGTTCCTGGGTTTATTAAAGGGCGATGTACCACAGGGTAAGGCTTGGCAATGTTCCCACATCCCTTTGCAACAATGGTGCCATTAATCCTACGCGGCGAAGTCTCCCTGTGTTAAGAAAATATTTATGGGGTCTTCAGAGATCATAAAAATGAGCCTGGCTAAAAATGTGCTTTGCCAGGCAACACTTGGACAGATTAAGGGACATATGGTTCGCAGGAGCTGGATGTTCACATACACAGACACACTAATAAACTCTCGCTTTTATGTGTCTTCTTTCGGCCATCCATCACGTTTCTGCAAAGTAGCAGGAGAGGTCAGCCAAGAAGCTTTAATGCAATTTAAAAAAAAAAAAGTTCCATGGAGTTTCCAGTGTGTCGGGAAGGAAACAAAAAGTCACTTTGTTTAGAGAAAATGAACTTGGCAAGGAAATCATGATGCACTTGTTATGTAGTGATCAAAGGCGAAGAATCGTAGAATTGTAAGACTGGAAGGGACCGTGGAGGTTTTCTAGTCCAACCCTCTGCCTAGGTAGGAAAACCCACAGGTGACAAAAGGGCGTGCACACTATAATGCAAACGCACCCATAATGCATTGCCCTCCCCCCCCCAGCCTCAGGAGGCTTTCCTGAAGCTTGTGGAAGGCGAAGAACAGCCCAACTGACCTACTAGAGCTTATAAAACTTCCGCCAGACCCATCCTAGAATATAGCTCATCTGTTTGGAACCCATACCGCATTTCTGACATTAATACCCGCGAAAATGTCCAGAGATACTTCACCAGAAGAGCTCTTCACTCCTCTACCCGTAGCAGAACACCCTACGAAACTAGACTTACAATCCTGGGTCTAGAAAGCTTAGAACTAAGACGCCTCAAACATGATCTAAGTATTGCCCACAAGATTATATGCTGCAATGTCCTGCCTGTCAATGACTACTTCAGCTTCAACCACAACAACACAAGAGCCCACAACAGATACAAGCTTAATATTAACCACTCCAAATTTCACTGTAGAAAATACGACTTTAGTAATCGAGTTGTCAAAACGTGGAATTCACTACCGGACTCTATAGTATCATCCCCTAACCCCCAACACTTTACCCTTAGATTATCCATGGTTGACCTCACCAAGTTCCTAAGAGGTCAGTAAGGGGCGTACATAAGTGCACCAGAGTGCCTACCGTCCCCTGTCCTATTGTCCATCCTATATCTCATATATCTTCTGTTCTATACCTATATCTTTTTTTGCTATTCTCTCATAGTTATATTTCACTCCTTTATTTTCTCCTCTAATCTCCCTTTAATTTATTTATTGGATTTGTATGCCGCCCCTCTCCATAGAGGGGATTATATCCTGATTATATCGTCTATAACCCTCATTGTGTATTATTGTGTATTGGAGAAAACAAATAAAATAAAATAAATAAATAAATAAAAGTTCATTTTCGAACTTCCAGTAGGCCCACTGGGTCCATTTTTCACCATCCACAAGCTCCGGAGAAAAGGTGGGTTCATGCCAGTTTGTATCAGTTCGCCCAAACTGGACATGACCCACTGGTGAAGTCACAATGAAATTACGGAACCAGTTCGACCCGTGCCAGTCTGTGGATACCACCATCTCTTTTTACTTATTTTTTTCTTTATTTATTTTTTCTCCTGAGCATGTGCAGAAGCCAAGTTTCTGGCTTTTTTTTTAAAAAAAATTGTTTAGTTTTTTTCATTCTGACCATGCACAATAGCCAAGTTTCGGGCATCACACATGTGGTCGCCATCTTGTTTTCGGCTTTTCTTAAGTTTTATTTTGATTTTTTTTTTTGGCACTGGGCATGCAGGCGCCCATGCAGCGTCAGAGGAAGTAAACCGGTAGTGAGGTAAATTAGACCCCCACCCAGTGTTCCCTCTAATTTTTTTGGGGGGTGGGCGGAAAATTATAGTGTCTGAGCGGCAGTCCCTTCGGGACTGGGCGGCACAGAAATAATAAATAAATAAATAAGCAAGCAAGCAAACAAACAAACAAACAAACAAACAAACAAACAAATAAAAAACCCACCCTGTTTTGCCTCAGAGAATTTCAAAATAAAATACTGTACTGTGTGTCTATAACAGTGAGCTCATAATAGGGCAACTCTATCAATATCAAAATGCCACTCAAATAGTTGAGCTAATTTCAAACTAGATTTTGATTTTCTTTCTCTCTTCCTTACTCCCATTCTTTTTCTTTCTCTTGTCCTTCCTCTCTTTTTTCTATCTGTTTCTCTCTCTTCCTCTCTTCCTCTCTCTCTCCTTCCCTCTCACTCTTTCACTCTTGGCTTCTGGGCAGGTTTGGAAAACTCTGAGTTGATGATGATTTTTAAGTGAGTGATTGCTCAGTGCTCAGCTTAGAGGGAACTATGCCCCCACCCCATGCTCCAGAGGCTTTCCTGAAACCTGGGGAGGGTGGAAGTAGCCCCCCGGCCTCTGGGAGGCTGGAAATCAGCTGGCCGGTGCACACATGCGCATTGGAGCTGACAGAAGATCACACCTCGCATGCCCTCAGATGTGGCTCCATGTGCCACCTCTGCCAAGCGTGTCAGAGGTTCGTCATCACAGGTCTAGATGAAAGCAAAATGAAGTGTCCCATTTTGGGGGGCCAATTCAGGTTCTCCAAATACATTGCAACCTTTTCCTTCCTGGAGAACTCACGAAGCAAGAGGACAAACAAAAATGCTGAAAAACAGAGGCGATGTAAAGTGACATACGTGTCCGATACCCAACTTGTTTCCGCATTTATTTGTAGGCTTGATAAAATATGAAATCCTTGACCTGATTCTTCTTGGCTCTTCATTCAACATGGCCTCTGAGAATTTTAAGATAATGTAAATATAAATAAAAGATGCCGTGGTCAGTTTGCTACACTCGGAGTGAAAGTGAATTCAGCACTCGGAATGGAAAGATGATATTTTACCAGTAAATATGCCTGTGTGTTTGGACAACGAAGCTCCTCTTTGAGAATATGGGCATCGCTGTGGAAGAAATTAATTCTCTCTTTTCAGTTAGCTGCCAGTCTTCTTAATGCAGGAATATTGGAAAAACAGAAGCAATGCCTTTTGGGAGAGGCACAATATTAAAAAACACAACCCAACACTTGTTTTAATATGAGCACATCAACAAAAGGTCTGCAAGAAACTTCAGTGAAAAATTGGGTTGGTCTCCATTTTTAGAGGGGTTAGCAAAGAATTTCCTAGGACAGAGATAGGCAAACTTGGTTCTTCTATGACATGTGGACTTCAATTTTCAGAACTAGCATGATTGGCTCAGGAATTCTGGGAGTTGCCTACAGAGATAATGGTAATAAAGAAAATGTTGGATTGTGCAATTCTACTATATTTTATTTATTATTTATTTATTATTTATTTATTATTTATTTATTTATTCAATTTTTATGCTGCCCTTCTCCTTAGACTCAGGGCGGCTTACAACATGTTAGCAATAGCACTTTTTAACAAAGCCAGCATATTGCCCCCACAATCCGGGTCCTCACTTTACCCACCTCGGAAGGATGGAAGGCTGAGTCAACCTTGAGCCGGTGATGAGATTTGAACCGCTGACCTTCAGAACTATAGTCAGCTTCAGTGGCCTGCAGTACAGCACTCTACCTGCTGCGCCACCCTGGCTCATTTTATTTATTTATTTTGTCAAGTATGTATCGGTAGTATACAAAGATATAACAATGTTTATAAACATGATACTAGAAAGAGAAACATAAGGATAGGGGACTGTAGGCACACTGGTGCACTAATGCACGCCCCTTAATGACTTCTTAGGAATCGGGTGATTCCTAATCACCTGATTACTAAGAATATAATATTATTATAATAATAATAATAATAATAATAATAATAATAATAATAATATAATGATAGATTAATACTACGATTATTAATAATAATAATAATAATATAGATAATAAAATATAATTATAATATAATAATAGAATTGCAGAATGATCAAAGAAAAGAATTTTATACCATATAGGAAAAATTATATATATGGCTTGAAAATAATAATAATTATATATATATATATATATATATATATATATATATATATATATATATATATATATATCTACGAAAACATATATATGTGTGTGTGTGTATATCACATGTTTTTTGCATACAGAATATAGTTGTCGGCTATGAATAAATTAACTGCCTTGAAATGGCCCTGGGTTTGGCCTAGAGGCAAAAATTAATCCATGCAACGAAAAAAAATAAAACGCAAAAAAAAACGCCGCCGCCCGGCTGTCACCTTTTAAAACAGCCGGGGGTGCTTCCCAGCGTCCTCCTGAAGTTTGTTGTTGGTTTCTATTTCCATGGTGAATTGTATTTTGGGGTGTAGGCTGTTGAGATGTGTGAGAAAGCTGTCCAGTTTTTCTTTCCCAACAAACTTCCCTTTCTGGATGTCCTAATCTACAAAAAACCCAATGGCTCCCTAGGACATACCGTCTACCAGAAGAAGACACACACCAACCGCTACCTGAACACAAAATCCCACCACCACCCTGCACAGATCAATTCCGTAGCCAAGACCCTCATTTCCAGAACCAAACGCCTAGCCGACAAAGACCACCTGGAACCTGAATTACACAGTCTCACAAATGTATTAATTTCCAATGGATTCCAAAGAGAGGCAATCAACAACTTAATCCAAAAAGAGACACCCCCCAAGAACCAAGACACAGAACACGACAATGGCATCGCCCTCCTCCCTTACATCAAAGGCACCACAGATAAAATCAGTAAAATTCTCCGCAAACACAACATCAAGACAGCCTTTGGTACAGATAAAAAAATAGCCAACATCCTAAGAAACCCGAAAGACGATATCCAGCTAGAAAACCAGGGAGTTTATCAAATACCGTGTAAAATCTGCCCAGCCACATATATTGGACAAACTAACAGGAGAGTAAATGCACGTGATGCAGAACATAAGAATGCATTAAGGAAAAAAGAAAAAACCTCCTCCCTTTTCCAAGACTTCAAAACTACAGGACATGAAATTGATTTTGACAGTACTAAATTAATTTCCAAAACAGAACACTACAGCAAAAGAATAATCATGGAAGCCATCGAGATAGAAAAACATCCCCAAAATAAGAACAAGTGGGATGATACCTCCCGCCTACCAGACATCTGGAAACCAGCCCTCAAACGTATCCCAGCCATAGAAACTGAAACCAGACTCAGAACACACATTGCAAAACAATCAAGTAGCCTGCAAGCTCCAACTACTCAGGATATTGATATATTCGGGTTTAGGATGAATTTGGTCGGCCAAAATTCCTAAATATTGATGGCTGTTAATTCTTCCATGAAGGGAAATCATTGGCCTGGCAGATTTCCAAGAAATAGCACCCCAGATCATCACTGAATCCCCACCATGTTTGACGGTTGGGAGAAGGCAGTCTGAATGAAATGATTCTTTTTGGCTGTCTCCAAACATAAACACGGCCGGAGGTCGGGAAAAGGGTAAACGATGATTCGTCAGAGAAAATCATATTTTGCCACTGCTCGAGGGACCATTTCTGGTGGTTTCTACACCACTCTAAACACTATGAAACATTTGTCTTTGAGAGCAGAGGTTTTCTAATTGCAGCTCTTCCATGGAATCCAGATTTATAAAGCTCCCTTCGGCCAATTTTTGTGGAAACTGGGTTCTGTATGTGTCTATTGAGCTCTGCAGTGATTTTAGGAGCTGTGGTCTTGCGAGTCACTCTAAAAATTCGCTTTAGAGTCCGACGGTCTCTCTCAGACAACTTCTACTTTCGACCAAACCTGTGCTTGGCTGAGGACATTTTCCCTTCTCTTTCAAAAGTAGTCATGACTTTTGAGACATCACCTCTTGAAACGCCAGACACTTTCTGTTACATTAGCGCCTGCCATTCGAGCACCAACAATTTGGTCTCTTTGAAAGTCTGAGAGGTGTGCCATTTCCAGAAGGTTATAACCAATTTCCTTAAATTTCTGTAAAAAAAAAAAAGGTAGTTTTTAAAAACATATCAAATAACAGAATTTAAAAAAACATTAAAATATATCAAGTTTTGATTGATTTGAAAAAGTTCAAACATTATGATGCCAAAAAGTCATATGTTTCCATTTTTTTTGTCCACCCCCATAGATAAATGATTGGTAGATAGATGATAAAAAAATAATATAGATAGAGACAGATAGAATCATAGAATCATATAGACAGACAGACAGACAGATGATTCATAGAATCATAAAGATAGATAAATGATTGATAGACTGATAGCGATATATGGGTGGGTGGATGGATGATTGATAGAAAGATGGATAGGAAAAATGGAAGATGGGAGGGAGAGAGGGAGAGTGATATGCACAGACACATTAAATAAGTATCAAAAATTCTACAAGCTCTTGATGATATGATGCAAACAATCACACACATGTGTGTCCGCACATGCCCAAGCAATTACATTCAAGTGCGTGTGTGCATGCATGCATACACGCACACTGCACATCTTTATTATCAAACTGTCCAGTGCCAGTGTGTTTAATCAAAGCAAAAAAATAGAAATCCTCATTAAGTGGTTGACATTTAATTATAGCCTAGGGTGAAACTCTATGATTAGTAATCATTGCATCAGTTTAATCAACAGCTGATAAGGAGAGTTGCATTTTTGTTATTGTCAGTGTTCTCCTCATAATGAATAAACATGACCAAAGTTTTCCTTTCATTGTTTTTATTGGCATTCTTAATTGGTAGCCTCCATTGCAGCTGATTTGCGAAGGTGGACGGGAGCTTCTCTCATGGCTAGAAGTCAGAACCTTGGTAGATTCTCCATCTTTCAGAGAAACATCTTTCAGCTGAGGCGAGGGGGGCATTTGCACAGTTGCGGCCCTATTTGGACTGGGAGTCACTGCTCACAGTCATTCATGCCCTCATCACCTCAAGGTTCGATTACTGTAATGCTCTCTACATGGGGCTACCTTTGAAGAATGTTCGGAAACTTCAGATCGTGCAGAATGCAGCTGCAAGAGCAATCATGGGCTTTCCCAAATATGCCCATGTTACTCCAACACTCCGCAGTCTGTATTGGTTGCTGATCAGTTTCCGGTCACAATTCAAAGTGTTGGTTATGACCTATAAAGCCCTTCATGGCACTGGACCAGATTATCTACGAGACCGCCTTCTGCCGCATGAATCCCAGCGACCGATTAGGTCCCACAGAGTTGGTCTTCTCTGGATCTGGCAGGAGAGCCTTCTCTGCGGCGGCCCCGACCCTCTGGAATCAGCTCCCCCCAGATATTAGGTCAGCCCCTACCCTCCTTGCCTTTTGTAAACTCCTCAAAACCCATCTTTGTCATCAAGCTTGG